>NC_143030.1:28124592-28424592 GCF_057628025.1 Oncorhynchus mykiss
TGCCCTGTTAGAGCTGCAACACTCACTACCGAGTTCTAAATTGCCTCTGGAAGCAACATAGCAATAAGATCACCAATGTGATCACCAATGTCGTGTAAAGCTCGCCACCATTAGACTGTGGAGCAGTGTAAACGC
Source organism: Oncorhynchus mykiss (assembly GCF_057628025.1). Classification (NCBI taxonomy): domain Eukaryota; kingdom Metazoa; phylum Chordata; class Actinopteri; order Salmoniformes; family Salmonidae; genus Oncorhynchus; species Oncorhynchus mykiss. Next base: position 28,124,728 of record NC_143030.1, read on the forward strand.
ATTCTCTGGAATGATGAATCATGCTTCACCATCTGGCAGTTCGACGGATGAATCTGGGTTTGGCGGATGCCAGGAGAACGCTACCTGCCCAAATGCACAGTGCCAACTCTAAAGTTTAGTGGAGGAGGAATAATAGTGTGGGTCTGTTTTTCATGGTTCGGGCTAGGCCCCTTAGTTCCAATGGAGGGAAATCTTAACACTACAGCATACAATTACATTCTATACAATACTATGACTTCAACTTTGTGGATACAGTTTGGGGAAGGCTCTTTCCTGTTTCAGCATGACAATGGCCCCTGTGCACAAAACGAGGTCCATACAGAAATGGTTTGTCGGGATCGGTGTGGAAGAACTTGACTGGCCTGCACAGAGCCTTGATCTCAACCCCATCGATCACCTTTGGGATGAATTGGAACGCAGACTGCGAGCCATGCCTAGTCACTCAACAACAGTGCCAGACCTCACTAATGCTCTTGTGACTAAATGGAAGTCCCCACAGCAATGTTCCAACATCTAGTGGAAAGCCTTCCCAGAAGAGTGGAGGCTGTTAAAGCAGCAAATGTGGGACAAACTCCATATTAATGCCCATGATCTTGGAATGAGCAGGTGTCCACATACTTTTGGTCATGTAGTGTATCAATCCCTACAAAAATGTCCATTAACTGTAATCCACATAATAATTCACATACTGACTCAAATGAATATCCTACACCTGTACAGCACTATTTGGAGCATCCACTTGTGTTTATAATTTTTTTCACCTGTTTGTGTTATGCAACATTGAGCCTATTAGACCGTAGAAATAGAGCATATAGAGTAGACAGTTGGACACTACATTGGCATTTGCGTTTATTTTGTCACCTGTTTGTGTGGTATGGATCTATGAGTTAGTCCTTATATTCCTTGAGGGACCATGCACATATTTAAGCCTTGTAATGAAAAAATAATAATAAATGGTTTATGATATTTCTGGGTACTTTTTACACCTTTTTCGTGATTTCCAATTGGTAGTTACAGTCTTGTCCCATCGCTGCAACTTGGCCACTCCCATACCGAGTCGGGCGAGGCGAAAGTCGAGAGTCATGCGATGCAGTGCCTCAGACCGCTGCGTCATTTGGGAGGCCCCACATATAGGCCTTGTTAAATAAAGAATAATTAATATCTTAGGAGTTAGCATGTTGCACAGGTACGTAAAGGCAGTGGAGAGTAGGGTATTTTGTGTGATTACTTTCACATTCAACCTTTAACCTCACATTTTGGCACAGCACATCACAGACACTAGTGGTCAGTAAGAGAGATGATTGACATTCTGGACTTTGACCTCAACATTTCCCGTTTTATGAACCCACTATATTTAGACGCAAATATTCAGTTTGAGGAAAGCTTTTCAAATGCCCTTTGTAGGTCAATAGGGGAGGGTTTTCATGGTTACTATGGTCTTGGGTCTTTAGGTTTAAACTTTTCAGTTCAGGCACTGTATGTATCAAGCATCTCTGTAGGAGTGCTTAGGATCAGTTTCACCTTTTAGATTACAATGACAGAAATGACATGGATGGGGGGGAACCTGGCCCTAGATCAGTACTCTTACTCTGAGATACTTGATACATAAAGCCCCAGGGTATTAATATCATACAAAATAAGTGTCATTGCATTCAGTTTAATTCATGTGACATAATTATCCTACAATGTGCTACTAATGACAGAGAATGATGTGTCTGTCCTCAGTCCCCTTGTGTCAAAGATTCGTGTGATTCTGGGTCAGCATAAGTTCAACGTTACGACTCCTGACACCAAAACCTTTGGAGTGGAGAAGTACATCTTTCCAGAGCGTTTCTCTGTTTTCAATCCAACTCTCCATGACATTGGTAAATCTATTATTTCACGTTCCTATTCACTCACACTGACTATTAGCAAACACACACGCTCAAACACTCACTCAAAGTTGACATTATAGCACACGCTCGTACACTGACTCACACACATCATCCAAAAACTACCACACTCGCCCACACATAGACTAACAAAAACACTCACACATGCCAGTCTGCCTGTCTGCAGCACACACTCTGTCTGCACTCACAGCTGTGCATCTTGGAACAGCTGGCTCCAATGTGAACACACACACACTGACACACACATTTGAGTGTGACAGTCTCCGGGCATCTGCATCCATTTCGAGGGGACTTACACTTCTCTCTTTTTCTTCTCTTTTCTGAAAGCAAAACAGACATTATTCAATAGTGCAGCAATCGTTCTGTGATTTCATGATTCGACATTTGAGTAACGATGACAGTACATCATACAGCGTGCTGTAACTTATTTTGGATGTTTCACCTGATGAAGGGCGTAATCATTGGAAATGAACAGCGGTTCTCGATTTTACCTACTTGAAGGTTAAATACAGGTTCAGAAAAATAACACCTGCTATTGACTCCTTGTCACATTTTCCTGTGTTATGATGAGAATGTTTCTATTCCAACAGTTCTTGTGAAACTGAAAAAACAAGATGGCCGCTGTGTAAAAAAGAGCCCCTTTATACGGCCAATCTGCCTGCCCAATAAAGACATGACCTTCCCGGACCAATACTGCTGTCAGATTACTGGCTGGGGCCACATGCATGAGAGTAAGTGTTGTGTCAAAAACTTCCTTGCTTCATTGCTTTCTGCTTCATTGTGTGTCTTTCACTCTAGTGTGGTGGTCAGATATGTCATTATGGTCTTGAATGTTTCATATCACCTTGAAAACTACACGGTAACATCTCAAATAGGCATATATGCATCATATCCAATCATGTGCGCTCCCGTATAGGCCCGTCCTTCCTATTCATGTCTTTACATGAATGTCTCATGGATGACACTGTTTCCATATGACCAAATGCTTATAGTATATGACTATATCCCTTTCATTACTGATTTGTTTGTCTTATTTTTCCAAAGAGGCAAATAAATACACCAACCTGCAGGAGGCCGGGGTGAGGATTGTCCCGTTTGAGAGGTGTAACCTGCCTGAAGTCTACGGCAACCATGTGACCTCCAACATGGTCTGTGCCGGGACCAACCGATGTGTGGATGCCTGCCAGGTAATGGTGCATAGATCTAGGGCTCTCTGGACCCAAATTGGAATAGAATGATTTAGATAATGTTTTCTTGTAGATGGTACAGCCAGCCATGAGATAACGATGTGTATTGTGTGAATCAGGCTGAATTACATCCGGCCGTGATTGGGAGTCCCATAGGGCTGCGCACAATTGGCCCAGCGTCGTCCAGGTTTGGCCAGGGTAGTCCGTCATCGTAAATAAGAATGTGTTCATAACTGACTAGTCTAGTTAAATAAAAAAATATACTGTATAATATGGAGGAACCACTGGGCAAAGTTTACAGAACAAGCAGCTCTGCCTATACGCAGACAACGTGCTGCTCATAGGACCCGCGAACAATAGCATTTTTCCCTATGCTCTATGGAAACATTTGTAGAATTGCAGGACATTAACTTTAATGCTGAAATTGTTCTCTCCGCCGTCAAAATGGAGGCCACTAAAATGTTTTGCCCTCAAGGTGGGGGTGGGGGTGGGGGTGAGGGGGCCCCAACCAAATCTAGCTTACAGCCCCCAAAATGCTAGTTGCGCTTTTGGTTCACAGAACATGCACATGGAGGCTGCTGCAAGAATTGCATGGCCTTCAGTTGCTTTCTTTTTAATATAAAGTTATGGTTAACTTCCCACCTTGTTTATGTGTTGTAATGACAAATATTGCGTTTAGGTAGGAATGGAATTGGTTTATATTGGTGTGTGTAATATAAAGTTTCAAGGGGATGACTCATTGTTTGTTGTTTGTGTGCGTGTATGTGTGTGTGTGTCTGCGTGTGTGCCGCTCTGCGTATGTGTGTTTCCCCAGGGTGACTCAGGAGGCCCCCTGGCTTGTGTGAAGGATGATGTCAGCTTCCTGTATGGAGTTATCAGCTGGGGCGATGGCTGTGGAAAGACTGGGAAGCCTGGCGTCTACACCAAAGTCGTTAACTACGTGAACTGGATCAACACAATTATCAAGCGCAAGCCCAAGCCTAAATAAATGGACATTACAGCTGGTATTTTTTATATGTACTATGTGTACATACTGTGGAAGAATAGTGATATTTACACAACTGTGAAATAAATATTATTTTGTGACTGAATAAACATTTTAAATGTTGTTAAACGTGTATGTCCACCTGTCTTGAAAAATCGTAATTTGATGAAGGGGTCCCAGTAACTGTACATTATTTCTGTCTTAGTGAACCACTCCCAGATAATAACAATTTAATATTTTATAAATTGGAATTAATCTCAGAGTCAATTGCAAGCAGATTTTATTATACTTATATTTCGGTTAAATATCACCTCTTGAAAAATCACCTGCTGAAAAAATATCCAGGAAAATGTCTTAATTGGGTGTGTGCGGTTCTGTGTGTTGGTGCCAGAGGGGGGTGCACGAAACGAGTGTGCGCCCCTCACCAGTAGTCTAAAGCTATTTTGAAAGTGACCCCCCATTCGGGCACGGGACAGCGACACTGCAGCTGTTTGGAACCATGACTGAAGATGACGGATTCGGTTGTCGTGGAAGGATATGTCAAATTCAGAGATGGAAAAAAGGTGTTTACAAAACTAAATAATTAATTGAATTAGCATGTGCTTCAAAGTTATTCGGCATATTAACGCTAGCGTCAATTTTGTACGCTTATCTCTTTCAGTGGAAGACTAGGTGGGTCGTACTTCGCAAGCCATCGCCTGTAGCAGGTACGTCGCTCATTCTGTTCGACATTTCAACGCGCGTAATATCATACACGTTGTTGGAATAACAGCGCACAGCTTTACAACGTTTGTCTTTGTTAAATGTATGTGGTAATTTAAAACCATTTCATTCGGAAGTTTACTGCCGTGGTCTATTACTACCCTAGTAAATTGATAAATAATTTATGTTTGTCATTTACTAAACATCCCAAATGAAAAGCAACTGGAAACGAAGTTCCATTACTGCATGCCATGGAATGAAATATTTTCTCATGCATAGGCCACTGTGCTGATATCAGATAGGTTTGAATTTCAGGTTGCTCATTCAGAACTTTGGCTATCCCGGTGGCCCCTGTATTAAAGTTCATGTGTTCTGGTAGGCTACTAGGCTACATTTACAGAGGCTTCTGCAGCGTGTAAATAACTGGTGTATAAAAACAGAGTCGCACATCCATATGTATAAACTCCCAAGTAATTGATTGGTTAAAACGCCAACGTTTCGGGAATCATTGTGCCTTCTTCATATACCAGTTTAACTGGTTTATAACCATGAATATCAGTCAATTAAGCTGTAAATACAATGTAGAAAATGTAGGCCTATAGTAAAATGTCTGTAATTATAAAGAATGTAAACTATAGTCTTATGATTGGAAGTGATTACCCTTACTATGTTATAATTATTGTGTTTATTTATTATATGTTCAGATAATGCACTCTAGTGAGGTGTTGACTTTTCTTCAGTGCATCTTATTGTGATTGTGGGATACCACATGAATAGCCTACTATTCTCCAATGGAAATCATTTGCACGCATTGAAGACTTGCAGGTCAGCGGGCGCCAACTGCTTTGCACCATTGACTGACATTTCATGCTTTAAAGTGGGGTAACTCAAAAAGACATGGGCTTTCATGCTCTTCCGCACTTTGATTATGCAACCGCAGTGGAAATAGATGGAGCAGCCATATTGTGTTACACTATAGCCTCCTTCTCTTTGCCTATCTGGGGTCTGACCGTCCCTAGGTGTTTAATGGACTAGGCCGAGGTTGGCTGCAACCATTCCTCGTCCCTTTGAAGTCCCTGTTATCTCAGCTGTCCACAGTCATGTGTGAGCTGTGTGTGTGTGTGTGTGTGTGTGTGTGTGTGTGTGTGTGTGTGTGTGTGTGTGTGTGTGTGTGTGTGTGTGTGTGTGTGTGTGTGTGTGTGTGTGTGTGTGTGTGTGTGTGTGTGTGTGTGTGCGTGCGTGCGCTTGGCGCCAGTGTGTATGTGACAGAGATAATAAAAGGTATTGTTTTGTCAGTTGACACTGTGATTGTACTTCGAAAGTGCCAAAGAGATGTGCGAGGAGGCCTCCGTCACCGACTACTGTCTATCTTCACCGTGCCTGTACAGCCACAGTAAATGCCAAGCACTCAAGATATCTGTAGGCTACCCTCTGACTTTCATGCCGTGTCAAAGGGTACTGGTACTTACAGTAGGCCTGTTATCGTTTTATCACCTTGAGTGATGATGAGACTGGACTAGAGAACAATCAGCATGTTTTAAATGGCATAGGCCTATTATGGGAGTTAGCCATGCTGTCAACAGGCTGGCTGAAAGTGCAAAAGTTGCGTATGGAGTTATTGTGTTGAGTGTAGCATTCCAGGATTTTATAGTGAAGTCAGAGTCCTTTTGATGGACCATTTATTTCAGCCGTATTTCTTCCCTAGACAGCAGGGATCCACTGAAGTCGAGTATAAGAACTGACATATTCTAATGTTACTTTACTCTCTCTTTTTCCCCCTCCCCATCTCATCCTCTCACATCCGAACAGTCAGTACAGAACACTACACTTCAATTTAGTACAGTGCAATATAATACAGTACAGGACGATGTGATACGACACTATACGATACACGTTTAACTTTTTTGCCTAACTGTTCAAGGAGTACCTGTTTTTTAAAAGCTCAAATTGATTCTCACTTCACCCTATTCCCTGGAATGTTTCTCAGTACTATGGTAACTCAATGTGTAACACACTTTTCTGGTTGTATTTAAGTTCCTATCATACCTAGCCTCAACATTCACCAACAACTAGGACTGTGAGCTAGGTTCCTGAACACAGATTAAGACTAGTCCTGGACTAAAAAGCAATTTCATTGGAGGTTTCCTGAACATGCTTTTAAGTTGTCCAGAAAACTGAACCTGTATGTTACAGACCATCAGTATTTTGTCAATTGTAAGGTTTTTGTTATGTTCTCTTTTTTTCTCCCCATTTTCCTAGACTGTTTGGTACTTCTCGTCTACAAAGACAAGTCGGATAAAGCCCAGGGCCACCGGGAGAAGGGCAGCATCACCTTGGAGGATATCTGTGGACTGGAGACAGGTCTCTCCTATGAGGGGGTAAACTACACGCTGGCTATCCTCTGCCTGGGCCAGGTTGCTGTGCTGGGCTTTGACGGCAAGGAGGCTCTGCTGGCCTGGGATATCCGTATCCGCTACAGTCTTGGTGAAGGTAGGACACTTTCTTTTCTGAAGTTGTTAACAACCAAACATCCCTTTTGGGAGCGTTGATTCATTTGGGGTTTTGTTTTTGTACTAGATTCGCCTTCTTTTTTATTTTGTAAATTTTTTTTTAGAACCTAAGAATAAATTAATAGGTGTGCAAAACCATAGGTCTTTCCCACTTTGAAGTTTTAACTTCCAAAAGGTTTTGGCCCAAAGTCTTAGGCTTTTGTGTTTCTGTGGTTGAATCAACATGGGGCCAAAACAAAGCCTGGGGCTAAGAAAGTGTTATGCCACCAGGTAGGTAGTAGATAATATGTATTACTCTGTGAGGCGTTGCGTCCAATCAGCTTGGTATAACTTGACCTGGCACATCGGTATCTGCTACAGCATAGGCAACAGGTAGTCTGATGTGTAGGTCCTTGTTGACAGTGTTCTCCAATTACATGCTCTTCTGGGTGACCCATGTGTTGTGTAATATGGATTCATGTAACATGGGCATCAAACCAAATAATGTTATGGTGAGGTGTTTTAGATGTCAGTTTCATAACTGATTTAGTGTGGAAACAAAGGTTATAACGGGTTGTGTCTGATGATATCCCTGTCAGCACCTGGAAATACCTATTCATTTACATCTGCTTCGACTTTTCGATGTTCTGGGGTTGTTTTAAATGTTTATTAATGCAATTCAGATTTTGTAGGAATCTCAATTACTCCACAGAGTCCAACTGATTTGTGTTGTGGAACAAATGAGTGTAAAAGAGGTCACAAATCACAGAGGTAATTAATATATTGTGTGGAGTATAATTGGAATGGTCAGGCGAACATATCACAGCTGCCCTGTGCTGTGTGTGTCTGTGTGTCCAAAGTTTATGCCAATTTGTGTGTGTGTGTGTGTACAATGTGTATGCCAATGTGTGTTTGTTCCACTCCACTGTGTATGTGTTCCACTGTGTGTGTGTGTGTGTGTACTGATTGTCGTGCTCTGGTCTGAAGTGTGTCCAGGCACGTAGAAATGTCACCTGCCAGCCCGTGGCTGAGGTCTGCTGTGTGCCAGCGCTTTTGTTGTGAGTTGTGTCACCCCATGAATCTCTTAAACTGAGCGTTGATGTGACTGGACTGGCCGACATTTTTTCATCATCGAAGCCATCAATCTCTCACCTAACAGAGTTTACTCACTGGTATCAGTCATGTGTTTTAATGTAGTTACTGTTTAGCATCGAGGAACTCCAACCTATACACATACTCAATCCCTGTTTCTCAAACACTTACAATTCCCATGCACGCACACGCGCGCGCACGCACACACACACCACTTAAAACAAATAGATAAACAGACACACAGCACATGTTCCTACTCTGGCCAGGCCTGTCTTTCCTTTTATGTTGCTCATTAACGGAAATATTGAGTCCATTACATTGTTGTTAGTGACAGGCTCTGATTGATTACGTTTGGGTTTCGGATCTGAGCTCTACTCTGTTCTTAATTCAGCTTACTGATCTCACTCTCAATGTGCTCCACTGTTTCCCCTTATTTTTATTGTGCAATTAAATCAAAGCCATACTGGAGCAATAATGTTTGGAATGAAATAGTTTTCTCTGTCCCTCTATAGTTATTGCCTACCATTAAAGCCGAGGGAGGCATAGTCTATGATGGGATGCGTTTTTATAAAGTCAATGACCTCATTTGTTTTTATTGTCTTTTGTTTAAGTGGTTTTCAACTTCTCTTCTTCTCTGTCCAGTCCATAGGTTTAGCGTTGGCATCTTACCAGGCACCAAGTTGGAGAGTGGGCCTGCGATCCTTCACTTGTGTAACAACCTACTGGTTCTGGCCAGGGACATCCCCCCTGTTATCATCGGCCAGTGGAACCTCCCAGACCTACGCAGATATGGACCCGTACCAAATGGCTTCGTCTTTGAGGGGGGAACGCGCTGCGGCTACTGTGAGTTGACTGATGTTGCTGTTGTGGTCGCGCTACGTCCATTAACCATTGTGCCGTTCTGTTGCCTAACGAAAAAAGAAGAATGGCATCGTCACTGGTGCTTTCCAGTTCGACATTTGGCTTCGGGCATGTGGATCCTTTGAACCTAAACCCAATAAGTTTAGACCTGGACTGTTTTCTAAGAACTGGCACAAACATCTATGTCTATGTGATCTGATTAAGTACCATGGAAGTAGGAAAGAGGATGCATCTGCTTGAGCGAAGTCATAAGAATACTAATCCAACACAGTACATAACAGTATGTGGCAAGAGAGAATGATCCCCCCCCCCACAGTAAAACGTTGATGGAGTCAAATGGCACTCTGGCATTTTCTGTAGGTTACACTGTTATTATTTCCGATGACCTACTTTGAAAGGACAAAAGGCTTGATTTTATTGATCTAAGATGATGAGGGGATTTTAATGACTGGAAAGTGGACAGTTACAGACGGGCATTCAAACTACACGTTTGCCTTGTTTCACACCTCATTCACATGCAGAGTATGTTGACTTGTTCTTTCAGCCTGTTGTATCACACCACAAGTTGGTCTAACTGACATGTTTCTATACTTGATGTCCTCTTTGGGACTTTTTCATTGAGAGCATGAAAGACACGTTTAGGCATTTCGGAGGATTAAATCATTACACTTCCATCGGTTTTTACTCTTAGATTCCTCTACCCTGTTGGAAGAGCGTGTCAACTGGCATCATTCAGACAGAGAACATTAGTGTCGGAACTACGACTAGTGACTAGAGGGATGAACAGAGTTGCTGGGTGTTTCTTCATTTTTCAGACTCCAGTGTAGCTCTCCTTGGGGCCAACTCACATTAAATGTGCTCAATGGTGTTTGGCGAGACAGAAACATACAAATGTATCTTTGTGTATATGAAGTATTGTGTATTGCATCTGCTTTGGTAACAACATGAGATAAAGGACTTGGTGTCATAGGCGATTTTGTTTCACTAAGCTTGCAGGCTTTGAATAGAAATCCAATCTCAGTTAGCCTCGGTCCAGCAAGACTTAATCTGTAAATATAAAAAAGTCAATGAGAAGTCATACTTGAGAAATCAGAGAGCGCATTAAGTTAATTTCCATATCTGAAACATGGGTATGTGATTTGCGGTATGGTATTTTGCAGTTTACATCCTGGAATAAACACAAAACTGTTAGAGGGGGAATGGACGCGTGTCAACACCTGGAGTGGACACAGACAGGCACGCAAAGTACGCCACATAGCTGAAGACATCAATATTAATACACACGATCCACTGGAAACACGAGACTCCAGTATGTGAACCGTGATTTATTTAGCTCCATTCAGTCTTCCACTAGAGGCACAACTTAATATCGTGAAGGTCACATCGGGGAGAGTTTTCCAATCCATGCGTCGTAAAAAAAGGAAAGCACATCCCTTTTTTTAAAGATGGGAAAAATGTGCGTGTGTTTGTGTGCACATGGGATCTACAGTGCATTCAGAAAGTATTCAGACCCTATCACTTTTTCCACATTTTGTTGCATTACAGCCTTATTCTGAAATATATGTTGTTGTTTTATACCCTCATCAATCTACACACAATACTCCATAATGACAAAGCAACACCAGGTTTTTAGACATTTTTGCAAAATAATAACCCTGAAATATGACATTTACATAATTATTCAGGCCCTTCACTCAGTACTTTGTTGAAGCACCTTTGACAGCGATTACAGCCTCGAGTCTCCTTGGGTATGACGCTACAAGCTTGGCACACCTGTATTTGGGGAGTTTTCCCATTCTTCTCTGCAGATCCTCTCAGGCTCTGTCAGGTTGGATGGGGAGCATCGCTGCACAGCTATTGTCAGGTCTCTCCAGAGATGTTCGATCAGGTTCAAGTCTGGGCTCTGGCTGGGCCATTCAAGGACATTCAGAGACTTGTCCCGAAGCCAGTCCTGCGTTGACTTGGCTGTGTGCTTAGGGTCGTTGTCCTGTTGGAAAGTGAATCTTCGCCTCAGTCTGAGGTCTTGAACGCTCTGGAGCAGGTTTTCATCAAGGATCTCTCTGTACTTTGCTCCGTTCATCTTTCCCTCGTTCCTGACTAGTCTCCCAGTTCCTACCGCTGAAAAACATCACCACAGCATGATGCTGCCACCACCATGCTTCACCGTAGGTGCCAGGTTTCCTCCAGACGTGATGCTTGGTATTCAGGCCAAAGAATCATGTTTCTCATGTGAGAGTCTTTTAGGTGCCTTTTGGCAAACTCTAAACTGGCTGTCATGTGCCTTTTTACTGAGGATTTTCTTACGTCTGGCCTCTCTACCATGAAGGCCTGATTGGTGGAGTGCTGCAGAGATGGTTGTCCTTCTAGAAGGTTCTCCCATCTCCACAGAGGAACTCTGGAGCTCTGTCAGAGTGACCAACAGTTTCTTGGTCACCTCCCTGACCAAGGCCCTTCTCTTCCGATTTCTCAGTTTGGCCGGGCGGCCAGCTCTAGGAAGTCTTGGTGGTTCCAAACTTCTTCCATTTAAGAATGATGGAGACTGTGTTCTTGGGGACCTTCAATGCCGCAGAATTTCTTTTGCACCCTTCCCCAGATCTGTGCCTCGAAACAATCTTGTCTCGGAGCTCTACAGACAATTCCTTCGCTGCAGAACTTATTTACACGCCAGTCTAAAACCCTGTCCCCGCAGCGAATGGCGGCTCCCTGGTTTGGTACTATGGTTCAGACTTTATTAGGTAGAAGTGGAGAGGTCCATCACGTTAGGGTGGGGGTGGGGATGGTGTGATGTGTGCTGCTTAGCTTTGTTGAAACCTTTTCATGATGTCATTATTAAGGAAGTTAGTTATCTCACCTGTTGCTTGTTGTTGTTGTTGTTGCAGCCAGAGCCTTGAGTTGTCCTCAAAGCTCCACTCATTCCACTCATTCATTCAAAGCACCACTCAATGACAGATGACTTTTCACTCAAGTACGGAAATAAATCGATGCAGTAGTAGACATTGCATCTGTTGATCCCATTTATACTGTAAATGATACTCAAGTAGATTATTAACTAGCATTTTGAATTGGCCCTTTTATTCAGAACCGGATGATATTTGACAACAGATTACTGCAGACAGGAGATGTTGTAAACAGTGGAGGCTCTTCATTGGAGGAAAGGGAGGACCATCCCCCTCAGTGAATTTCATAAACATTTAAATAGTGAAACATTTCAAAAGTTATCCTTTTTAGATAAAACTATACTAAATATATTCACGTCACCAAATAACTGAATTTAACACACTGTTTTCAATGGAGGTCTTCAGTAGGCTCAACAGCACTCTGTAGGGTAGCACCGTGGTTTAGCCGGAGGACAGCTAGTTTCCATCCTCTTCTGGGTACATTGACTTCAATACAAAACCTAGGAGGCTCCCACCCCCTTCCAGCTAGCTAGTTGAGCCTACTCAAACACCCAGCTCAAACAGAGAGGGATGCTATGTTACCTAGCTGACAATGGTTATCCAACTCTAGAACTCTTCCAAGTCAAGGTAAGCTTTTGGCTTTATTAATTTATTGCCACCGGGGCTCGCCGGTGTAACTGCTAAACTGCTTGCTAACTGTACGCTGTACTGCATGATTGTAGCGAATTTACTAAGGCATTAGTTATAGTAGCTATGTTATTGACTTGACGTTAGCTAATATGGTGACAACTATCTAAGCTGTGTGTCCACAAGCAAAGGGAAAAGGTGTGAGGAGGAGAGCGTGTCGATCACAGGAGGTTGGTGGCACCTTAATTGGGGAGGACTGGCTCGTAGTAATGGCTGGAGCGTTATCAGTGGAATGTTATGAAATAAATCAAACACATTGTTTCTATGTGTTTGATGCAATTCCATTCGCTCTGTTCCAGACATTATTATGAAGCGTCTTCCCCTCACCAGCCTCCTGAGTCACGTATCCCCCCCGGTACTGATGCTCATTCTGTTCACCAGTTCCGGAGGTCTATGTCACAGGCTTTCTAGGCTTCACTGAACGGGATTCATTATCATCAACCACGGACTGTCTTGTCTGATTATACACACCTGGTTCCCATTTCCCCTGATTAGTATGTTATATATGTGCCCTCTGTTCCCTCTGTCTTTGTCGGTTATTGTTCCCATGTCCGTTGGTGCTGTGCGTGCCTTTGCGTTGGTGCAGCTGTTATGCTGCATGCTATATATATATATATTGTGTATTACGGTATTGTCCCGTGGGGTTTAACGAGGTTTACCCTCACTCTTTTGTTTGGGTACAGCCCAGTATTTTTGTATATGTGTTTGTTATGGGTGTATGAAAAACCCCTATTGTGTATTCCTATGCCTGTCTCCAAAATCCTTTATACACTGTGGCGTAGATGCAAGAAGGAATTATACAACGATCTGGCTGGCTACTATGAAAGTGAAATGTGTTTGTGTGTGTTCAGGGGCGTATTTATTCCTCCAATTCTGTTGAAAAACATTCCTTAAACGTAAGCAAACGGAACAAAACGGAGATAAACATAACTGAATTTGTTCAATAGAAACTCTCGTTTGCAACTGCTGGACTGATTACACCCTAGATCAGCTAAACGCAGGCAAGATTGTGCAAGGCGGTATTGAATGTGTAAGTGTCTGTCACCTTCAAATTTCTCTCGATCTGTGCACCTACAGTATGTTGTAAACTTTAATTCATAGGATAGGTTGTAGCAACTTCATGATGGGTATAGGGACAATTTGAGGATCATGTAGTAGTCTAAACCTATCGATGTTACATTGAGCTGTGTGAATGGAATATGAATGACAGTCATCCAATATGCTGTAATAGAAATAAGGCGATGCTCATTAAAAAAAATGATCATCCTCCCTCATCTTAAACGGCACCGACCGCCACTAGTTGTAACATATGTCTTGAGTCCCCCTCAGTGTAAACATCTGAGTGGTTTTAGCTGCTAACCTCTGACCCCTTCTTAGGGTCGGTGGCATCTAAAACATGCGACAGGGGGTAGCTCTGTGTTGGGTGGTCTCACGACGACCAGGTGACAGAAAGACCCTCTTGGTGACACCCCCTGGTGTGTCTTGGGCTTGGGAATGGCACCAGGGCAGGAGAGTTCCTGACCCATTAACCCTCACACCCTTGTACCCTTTACCACCTTTATAGTTTTCATTTTACATTTTGAGTGACCGGAGCTGTATATCAGAGATTTAGAATTTTTGACCATTCATTCGTGTTGTGTGAGGCTTTATTTAGCCTAGGTTATTTAGCATACAGATGTAGGATCTGAATTTGATCACAGCAGGAAATGCACATTTGTAATGTATTTAAGGTTTGAAAAGGCTTCTAAAGACTTGATTTATCTACAAAAAATGGCTATTAATTATAATCCACATACTAAACTGAACAAAAATATAAACACAACATGTAAAGGGTTGGTTCCATTTTTCATGACCTGAAATTAAAGATCCCAGAAATGTTCCATTCACACAAAAAGCTTATTTCTCTCAAATTTTGTCGACAAAATCCCTGTTAGTGAGCATTTCTCCTTTGCCAAGATAATCCATCCACCTGACAGGTAAGCCATATCAAGAAGCTTATCAAATAGCATGGTCATCACACAAGTGTACCTTGTGCCGGGTACAATAAAAGGCTACTCTATAATGTACAGTTTTGTCACACAACACATTGTGTGACAAAGATGCAGGGAGTTATGAAGCAGGTGCAGTCGGTGAGTTTAATACGAACAAGCAAAGTGAATACACAAACTAGAGTAGTGTCTGAACATGAACACAGAAACAATACTGCCTGATGGGTGATAATAACGGAGTGCTAGATAAAGGAGGAGTAATCCGGGGAGTGATGAAGTCCAGGTGTGCCTAATGATGAGGCGCAGGTGTGCGTAATGATGGTTGCCAGGTGTGCGTAATGATGGGTTGGCGACGTGGAGCGCCAGAGGGGGGAGCGGGAGTAGATGTGACACAATGCCACAGATGTCACAAGTTTTGAGGGAGCGTGCAATAGCATACTGACTGCAGGAATGTCCACCAGAGCTATTGGCGGATAATTGAATGTTCATTTATCTACCATAAGCCGCCTCCAACATTGTTTTAGAGAATTTGGCAGTACGTCCAACCGGCCTCCCAACCACAAACCACGTCTATGGTGTTGTGTGGCCGAGCCGTTTGAGTGGGTGCTAGCTATTAGTGCGCTTGTGTGCCAACTGGCCAGTACAAAGATGTATCACTGTACACTACTTCCATCCAGTTATAATTGACTCAGAGGGGTGTGGTAAAACATTCTATCTAAAGAGCGAAATGTGACATTAAGCCGGCGGACTATGTGTGTTTCCTACAGGGGCTGGCGTCTTCTTCCTATCGTCCATGGAGGGAGAGCAGATCAGCTTTCTGTTCGACTGCATCGTCAGGGGCATCTCCCCCACCAGAGGCCCTTTTGGACTGAGGCCAATCCTGCCTGGTCAGTACCAAAGGTGTTTACTGCTGGCTATACGGCTTGCCCAAACAAGTACATACAGACCAGGGTGGTGAATTTATAGTACATGACATATGGGAGTTAGGAGTATTTTTATCAAATTTCTGGGCATTTTAAATGGAGAATATGGATGAAATGTAGCCTTTAATGTATCCTTGTGGTCATTCTGAGCTAAGTTATGTAGAGGTATATTATCCATTGCCCTTTCGCCTTTTGACTTGGCAAACACTTTAATCGAACACTTGCTGTCTTAATTCAAACAAGCGTTCTTCAAGAGATACTTTGTGTGGGATTTATCCTCACTATAATAGTGGCCCACCATGTGCTTTCTGGAATGCAGCCTCTTCCAGAGGTTGTTACTCTGAGACCCATGGATTCCATCCAATGTACTTTGATCCAACAGCATTATGACTGACAGCTGTTATATACATAATTGGATTAGCTGGTTACAGACTATAGTATTAGTGAATATAATCTGATAACCACTGGACTAACTGTAGCGCAAGCAGCGTATACAACGGGGCCACCTTATACATATGTAATAGGATAACCACTGTAATAACTGTAATTATAGCAGCAAATTCAATCCAGTCACCTCTGTATAGTCTGTCGCGTCGTGAGAGAGGTACAGTAGGGGTTAGGGTGGGCACTGCAGCTGTGGCTTGTCCCACTGGGTGTTCCTGGTTTCACACATCCTCTCGCCCAATCAGGCATTGAGCTCATCTCCTATTATTGTTGTCTGTAGTAGAATAAATAGCAGGGGACGATGTCAGAGGGAGAGCGGGAGGTCAAAGTCACAGTTCACACAAGCAGAGCGCACCAAACCCTTCTAATCACTCTAGGCATGTGTGTAACCTCATCCCCAGGATTCCTGTGTGACTGCGCCCCCAACCCCACCACCAAAAGCACACACTCTGCCTCTCGCTTTTTCTCTTTCACATTTTCCCCTTGCTTTGCCCCCCCCCCCATTTCTTTCTCTCTCTCTCTCTCTCTCTCTCTCTCTCTCTCTCTCTCTCTCTCTCTCTCTCTCTCTCTCTCTCTCTCTCTCTCTCTCTCTCTCTGTGTGTTTCTAATATCCCTACTCTCCTGTAAACACCACTGTCCCTTCTCATGCAAAGGGAACAGGGTTGTTGACAAGAACCTGAAGCAGATGTCAGCTGTTACATCTAGTTGTTTGCAGTCCTTTCGGTAACTGATAGATATGCCGGTATCACATAAATGGCAATCCATTTGAAATTCTCAAGGTAGTCTTTTGCCATTTGTATGTCATTTTGCACTCTACTTGCACAATCAAAATGACAATGACCCTTGGAAATTACCCATGACAACATATTGGTTGACCAGGAAATCAATGTAACTTAGCAATAACAGCTGACCTTGGGTTGGGACTAAGGTAACTTACATTAGATCCTCGGCGCGGTACTAATGATCCATAGCCACACCATCTCCATTACGCGTACCACAGGGGCCACGTGGCAAGCAGTGCTATTAATAAACACATGTAGTGTTGCACAAACAGCAAGGTGTACCCCTGTGTGACCCTGTTCTGTATTACCTCACTAAAGGCCTGCCGTTTTCACCCTCACAGATAGAGGGCGTCGTGACAGGATAACGATAGCACGATAGCACTCAGTACTGGGTCATGTTCAGTAAGGCACACCGTAGCAAAAATATTTGCATAGGAACACAAACATCTGTATTCTTATTGGATACGTTCAGGTATTACCTTTCGGGTTGACTTCGTTTTAGGTCCGTTTTCTTCTTAACATCTCCGGTACCACATCCTTATGACATACACTGCTCAAAAAAATAAAGGGAACACTTAAACAACACAATGTAACTCTAAGTCAATCACACTTCTGTGAAATCAAACTGTCCACTTAGGAAGCAACACTGCAACACTGATTAACAATAAATTTCACATGCTGTTGTGCAAATGGAATAGACAACAGGTGGAAATTATAGGCAATTAGCAAGACACCCCCAATAAAGGAGTGGTTCTGCAGGTGGTGACCACAGACCACTTCTCAGTTCCTATGCTTCCTGGCTGTTGTTTTGGTCACTTTTGAATGCTGGCGGTGCTTTCACTCTAGTGGTAGCATGAGACAGAGTCTACAACCCACACAAGTGGCTCAGGTAGTGCAGCTCATGCAGGAGGGCACATCAATGCGAGCTGTGGCAAGAAGGTTTGCTGTGTCTGTCAGCGTAGTGTCCAGAGCATGGAGGCGATACCAGGAGACAGGCCAGTACATCAGGAGACGTGGAGGAGGCCGTAGGAGGGCAACAACCCAGCAGCAGGACCGCTACCTTCTTCTTTGTGCAAGGAGGAGCAGGAGGGGCACTGCCAGAGCCCTGCAAAATGACCTCCAGCAGGCCACAAATGTGCATGTGTCTGCTCAAACGGTCAGAAACAGACTCCATGAGGGTGGTATGAGGGCCCGACGTCCACAGGTGGGGGTTGTGCTTACAGCCCAACACCGTGCAGGACGTTTGGCATTTGCCAGAGAACACCAAGATTGGAAAATTCGCCACTGGCGCCCTGTGCTCTTCACAGATGAAAGCAGGTTCACACTGAGCACATGTAACAGACGTGACAGAGTCTGGAGACGCCGTGGA
Source organism: Oncorhynchus mykiss (assembly GCF_057628025.1). Classification (NCBI taxonomy): domain Eukaryota; kingdom Metazoa; phylum Chordata; class Actinopteri; order Salmoniformes; family Salmonidae; genus Oncorhynchus; species Oncorhynchus mykiss. The sequence goes on from NC_143030.1 coordinate 28,143,026, forward strand.
GAACGTTCTGCTGCCTGCAACATCCTCCAGCGTGACCAGTTTTGGGGTGGGTCAGTTATGGTGTGGGGTGACATTTCTTTGGGGGGCCGCACAGCCCTCCATGTGCTCGCCAGAGGTAGCCTGACTGCCATTAGGTACCGAGATGAGATCCTCAGATCCCTTGTGAGATCATATGCTGGTGCGGTTGGCCCTGGGTTCTTCCTAATGCAAGACAATGCTAGACCTCATGTGGCTGGAGTGTGTCAGCAGTTCCTGCAAGAGGAAGGCATTGATGCTATGGACTGGCCCGCCCGTTCCCCAGACCTGAATCCAATTGAGCACATCTGGGACATCATGTCTCGCTCCATCCACCAACGCCACATTGCACCACAGACTGTCCAGGAGTTGGCGGATGCTTTAGTCCAGGTCTGGGAGCAGATCCCTCCGGAGACCATCCGCCACCTCATCAGTAGCATGCCCAGGCATTGTAGGGAGGTCATACAGGCACGTGGAGGCCACACACACTACTGAGCCTCATTTAGACTTGTTTTAAGGACATTACATCAAAGTTGGATCAGCCTGTAGTGTGGTTTTCCACTTTAATTTTGAGTGTGACTCCAAATCCAGACCTCCATGGGTTGATACATTTGATTTCCATTGATAATTTTTGTGTGATTCTGTTGTCAGCACATTCAACTATGTAAAGAAAAAAGTATTTAATAAGAATATTTCATTCATTCAGATCTAGGATGTGTTATTTTAGTGTTCCCTTTATTTTTTGAGCAGTGTATATCTTGTCAAAAGTGTAACTTGACTGCAAACGGAGATCTGTATATAATGACGAAATGCTCATGTCTCTGCCCTAACAATGGGAGTTGTCCCAAAGGCTGGAAGGCAGGTGAAAACTTAGGTCCAAAATAAGCCCATAGAAACGCATTGTGCTTGTTTTGGACAGATTTGCGGGAGTGAAACCTCTCTCTTTGCCTCTCCCTCTCTGTTGCAAAAGAGACATGTTAGAATGCCTGACTGAAATATGGAACAAATACAAAAAAAATGGAATGGTGTTAGAACTGTTATGATAAAATGCGGTACGTGATTGTTTGGTTGTGGGACACGGGACGAAGCGTTAAAATGTGGGACTCTACCGCACATTCCGGGACATGTAATCACCCTAATCACAGCGGCCCCTCAAGGATTTATTGGCACACTGGTGATTTATGTTCACATCCTTCCCAGTGTCACCTCATGCACCTAATGCAGCAGGCAGAAAATGGACGCCTGAGCAGCGCTTCTTTCTTTCTAGTCCTGTCAGGGGATGTTCTCTTCTGCACTGTTGAACCAATCCAGTAAATGTGGAGGAGGAGTTAAGATAGAGTGTTGCCTTGTTAACGTCCAAAAGGGGAAGTCCCGTCACAGGCTCTCTTTCCATTTCCCCTGAAAACCGGATGCATCCGAGCCTCAATACGAGACACTCTGCGTCACTCTTTTGATCCCATGTCACTCTGACATCAGAAAGGCACCCAAGGTTAACCTCTCCTCACAGATATTGATGTATACTATTATCAGTAGGCCTCCTATCGAGATTTACGACTATTAATCAACAGACATAAACAGAATTTTGTCCTTTCTACTGAATTGTCTCACAAGGGCCTGCATAAACGGATATATTATTTTAGAATACTGTAGTAAATGACCAAAGAGCAATAGAATATTGTTTATTGGAATGACTTTATCATTGCTATGGTGTGTTATTGATACTATGTATTGTTGTTGACTGTTGACTGCTATTATAATAAAGGTAAAGTATTATGAATACCGTTGTGTTTCACGCCGACAGACCCCAACGCCGCCGCCAACCAGGCCTACTCTGAGGAGAGGGTAAACCATGAGGCCCAGGAGCTGGAGAAACGCCTTAGCATGCTGTCTCACCAGAGCAGCACAGGTGCGTTACCTCACCGTTCAGTCTATTCCAGCCATTAGAATGAACCTGTCCTTCAATGCAAAACCATCACAGTCATTGCGCTGTACTGAAAGTGCTCTATCTTGAAAACTTGACTGCTGACATGCACCCTTTTTGGAGGGATTGTATTAACAATGGGATAATGAACATACTACTACAATATAGTTTATGAGTGAAAAAAAGGGACACCAGCATCCACTGCTCACCATTCATCTTCCTTCAACAATTTATGGAACATGTATTAGAGTTAGTATTCTCCATGACTAATCCATGGGAAATGGTACATTGCCCAGTAATGGTGCCTGTTGCATTATCGTAACTTTCTAAAAGCAAGTTTCTATAGCGTCATATAGAAATGTGTCTTATGTTGTTGATTTATTGTGAGTATTGTGACTGTGACTACCAGTCAGACAAGTGAGGAGACCTATTTTGGATAATCTGATGTTATGCTTTATTGATGTGCTTGTGTAGATAAGGTGTATAAGTAATAGTTTTGTTTTTATAGAATAAATAATCTGTTTTCTTATGTGGTTTTGGAAGCCTCCTCCACGTATGGTCTGTCTGTGGCGGGAGACGACCGCAGCATATCAGGCTCCTCTGACACCTCCGACACCAGCCAATCAGACTCCAGCATCGGCAGCCGGCTGGCCATTTGGACTGAGCCCGTCACAACAAGCTCCGCCCCCACAGAGACCATCATTGGCCAGTCTGGGCCCAAGGTGGCCTTACAGGCCGAGGATAAACTGTCTGTCATTCAGGTGGGTGGAGCTCGTGCAGTAGCCAAGCCACCTCGGTCCCGGCAGCTGCAGGAGATTGGTCGACAGAGCTCATCCGACAGCGGCATCGCCACAGGAAGCCACTCCTCCTACTCTGGGAGTTTCTCCTCCTATGCAGGTAGCCTGGACATTGGTTCTGGGGGGGATGACTTTGGCTCCCTGCTCAGCCTGCCCCCTCACCTGGACCTGGCCCCCTGTACCTGCCCCCCAGCGCCAGGACAGGAGTACCAGGTACCCACGTCACTGAGATACCTCTACGACACCCCCCGGAATCTACTGCAGGGGGGAACAGGAGGGGCCAGGGGGCACCAGACCTCCACAACATCTAAGGACCAGGCGGGTAGTTCACCCCAATCACCCCCATCATGTAAGTCAGTACAGAGGGAAAAAGAGGGTCCTCTCGGGGGTCGCTCGGACACTGTTGCCAGGCGCTCGATGGCTGATCTCTTACAGGGTCACTCAGAGGAGAGTAAGAGCGGGGTGGCGCCCTCTAGTGACACTCAACATCCAGACTCCTATCAGATATGCAGCAGTTCCCAAGCCACTGCCTCCAAAACCCTCCTAACCATCTGCGCCACCTGTGGAGGATTCAAGGTACAGACAGCTGGGGTTATTGTATTTCCTTAATTCCTTCCAAGCTAGCACATAACGTTCTGAGAACCATATGCTTCTTAGAGCTTGGTGAGAGGTTGGTTGTCCTATTGTTATTTTGCATACAAACTTCCCACAGATGTACAGTACTTTAGCATAACGTTTTCTTCAGGTTTCCTTATGGTTCTATTTAAATGAATGTTCTCAGAACATGAAGAAAACATACCAATAGAACATTTGTAACATTCAAAAATGATTATTATTATAAAAACATATACATTCCGTTCTCAGCGTCAACAAAACTCTCTCTATCCTCTGTCTCGTTAAGTGTGTTCAGCTGTGTTGGCTGCACCCACTAATTGGCCACACCTGATCATAATGAGTGCTTGTTTTCTTTGAAATGTGGTCAGTTTGAATAGACTAAAATGAACAGCTTTGTATGAGTAATAAACATGGCATGCTAGCTCCATCCTGGTGGGGCAGTGGATTATTGCCATAGATAGAGAACAGAAGATCACAGGTTAGAGTCTCACTGACCCCCATGCCACAATAAAAATACATGTGTTTGAATGAATAAACACATTTATTTCCATATGTTCTGTGCATGCAGTTCAAAACAGTTAAGCTAGCAGTCTTATTAAAATATTTTCTCATAATGTCATTTAACTTATAATGTATATTCCCAGAATGTTAATAAAACCTCTCAGGAAAACTTTCAGGGAATCATAGTAAAACATTCTCAGAATCTCCCTGCAACCACAAAATTAACGGTCCCAGAAACAGTTTTACTTCCGTTCTCAGGACAATAAAATAACTTTCCGTTTTACTGGTCAGAAATCGTACAGCTTCGTTCCCAGAACCAACGAGAAACCAAAAATGTACATTCCCACAACTTCCAAGGAACCAAATGTGCTAGCTTGGTTGTGTGTCCTCTCTCCTGACTTTCTTCTCAACATTTATTGGAGTGGAGGAACTTTTGACCCTCTCCAATACGTTTTGTGAAGGAGGCGAGGAGAGTAGACATGATGAATTAAGGAAATACAATTGAGATGCTGCCCTGGTTACTTTTATTACTCTATGGTTGAAAAGTGTACCCGTTGTTTATTTTCATCCAATTTACTGTATTCCACTGGTTTCACATCATGAGATGAACATCATCCAATTGATACAGTTTGGGCCAAAATGTTACCTTTCTTCAGAATTGCTTTGTTTGTCTCATGAGTACCAACTACCAAAGTACAAAAATACTGTCAGCAGCTTTCGATTAGACTTCATCATTCAGATTCACAAACAAAGCAGTCTTTGACAGAAGAATTTATGGCAATTGCTTCCTTTTTGGTTTGTATCTGAATTTTTGCATTAAAAAACATAGCTCCCTCCCACTCTCATATACTGTAGCATGTCCATCCAACTCCAACTCAGTGCTTTCTGCAGCTCTGCTCCTCTTGTATAACAAGTCTTTATAACAGCTTGTATGACTGCGAGTAAGGCTTAGTCATCTTGGTATCACCTGTTGCCGGCTATAGCTGTCAATATGGCCTTTACTGTGAAATCTCACAGCAATTGGTGTTGGAACATTAACATTCTTGCTGCCTGTCTGTCTGGCAAGGTGTGCACTCTACTAGCCATTTGAGGTTCTAGCTGTCCTTTCACTCAAAAAGGTCTGGACATGCTTCTCTGTGCGTAGATGTTGTTCTTATAGTCTCTCAAACACTCCCATCTCTGTAAGAAGTGTCTTCATAGGAGCCTCTGTGTCACCATAGTTACGGCTCTTCTATTTGGGCCTCCATTTTGGGATTGTAATATCAGTCTGGGTTGTCTTGGGCTTTTCCAACGAATACTCTTCTTCTCTCTCTTTGAGGTCATCCAAGTGCAAGAAATTGATTTTAACTTCTTCTCGTTGCAAACTTTTTCTTCCCCCGTCTTTGCTTGTTATGGAAACTAGAAAGGATAGCCCTTCCGTTTGATCTTTGAAGATGAATCTCGTTTACAAGTGATCTACAACATAAAGCCTCATACTCATATACTTTGAAAGAGGACATATTCATACAGAGTATGACATGTGATTAGATCCCAATTTATTCCTAAAAAATTCTCTGTGGAATAAAATATCAGATTATAGTCATTGATCTTTTTTTTGTCATCCAAAATATACCTCTTTTGTTAAGCGTTGCTTTTGGTTATATTAAAAAGACATCCAAATCAATGAATAAAATGTCAGACTTTCAAGCATAAAACAAAGTGCTTTTCTTTGGTCAAAGCATTACTCTCTGATGAAACAACTTCAATTGATGTTTATGTTTTTTTACTACCCCGCATATGAGTGACTTTCTATTGATTGTTTAAATGCACCATCTGCTGGTGGTGCATTTAGACATGAATCATCCAAAATTGGTTGGAGAGACACATTTATCAAGGTTCATTTCTGATGATCTTTGTAGAAAACAACAATGTAATTTCTGTTGTTTCCTTTGACTTTTCTTAAGTCTAGCCTTCAGTCTCTTTGAAAGATATTTCCCGAGAGTGATGTAAAGCTCCAGCCTTACAGTGCAACAATTCCTCTGTTAGTTGCCTAGCACCAGTCCTATGGGATAAAGCATTGTGTGGGTGGACATCTATCAACACAGTTGTAATACTCAACCTCAGTTATCAGCTAGGAAAACAAAGACCCTTAAGGGCCCAAGGGTTCCAATAACTCATTGTAACTCTATGTGAACAAGCCATAGCAGCTCTCATGTTTTTACCAATACACAATGCCCTAGTAGTATTCATTGAAAGACTCTGGCACAAAAAAATAATATTGTGAAAGGAACTGTACCTGCTGACACTGGTTCATCTAGTTATTGAAGATGTTCTCTTTCCTCATCTTCTCACAGGGGACTCCACTCTCCTACACTGGGGGCTCAGCAATGCCAGCCGTACCAGGTAAGTCAGCTCCACTAGGTGTGTGTGCGCACCCGATGCCATGATTTCCCTTAAATATCCCTGTCCAAGCATGAATAGATTTTTCAGACCTGTGTTTACTTTGCAGCGTGTTTAGATAAGTAGTTTGTTCTTATGAATGAATCCAATGAATTATTAAACCGATGTGCAGATTTCCTAACCTGTATAACTAGAAAGGAGATGCGTTAAGCTCCAAGGACATAACCTATGGACTGAGGATTGGCAATTTTGCCTCAGAACCTCCCATTTTGAAAATCCAGCAGGTGAAAGTATTGATAAGTGCCCGTGCAGACCCAACAGCAGCTCCTCAGAATATATCAAGGTTGACGCACTGAGGAAAACTACAGAGACCACGTCCGCACCTGCCTCAGTGACCAATCACAGCTCTGAGAAGCTAAAGATGAGGAATGAGGGATCAGCACCTCTACAGAAGAAAGGCAAGGGGAAATTAGCTGACCTCTTAGCAGACCTATTAGGCATAGGCACAGACCTATTAGGCACATCCGGAGAGCCAGGTACAAAGACAAACGACCTGAATCTTTATGAATCAATGGCTTCTGCTTTGGGACGTGAGCTTAGATCCCAACAACCTGTTATCAACTGTGAACTTTTGTGTGATCTGAACTCAGCAAGACAAGGGGACAAAGGGACTATCATTTACGAAAACTGCTTCAAGTGCAAGAAAGGGGAGGAATGCCACCCGCCTCCTTGGGGGACACCAGCATTTCCCCGGAACAGCTTTGTCCTACAGGTTGGTCAAATGCACCACAGTGGTGTATGTTTTGGACAGCCACTACCCTCTGAGCCCTTGAAGAACAGTGTGGACTGTGAAAAGACATCTAATGAAGAGCAGCCTATTGAAGTGCAACTGCTGGACCCTACACTCCAAGATGGAGACCTTCCATGTGTGGAGGTGAAAGATCATTCAGTATCGGTTGAAGGTAAGAGAACGCCCACTACTGATTTATTCTTCTCCTCTCTTCATGGAATGAACTTCATGCTAACAAACAAAGTCAGCCTCTTCCTTCCTGGCTTCCTCCCTCCTTCCTTCCTTCTCATCTGCGTCCCTAAAATTGTTTCTTTAATGTTTTCCTCCCTGTTCTTTTCTTTGACTTTAATTTTAAAAATATCCTTTCGTCTTCGTTTCCTCTGTATTTTTGGGGGGGACTATTTCTCCTCCCTCTGCAAGCTGGTGATGCCTCTATGTTCTCTTCATGCTGTGTTCATTTTGTGATTGAGCTGATTTGAAGGTTGGGATAGATGCAGAGAAGCTCAACCAGCTGCTGCAGTATGAAACAAAATGTGACTGGATACAATGGCATTTTACATGACTGTGACGGTACACAAGAAAATTACAAACTGAAATGACAATTGTCATATTTGTTCAGCATGACCCCAGATTGTATAGCATCGATCTGACAGTTATTTAGACTATGTGGTTTTGTGGAGGTTTCCATTTGTACTGGAAATGACATCAGGGCCACTGTGTTGGCTGCTGTGCTCGTAACAAAGCCATCCCCATGAGTAATACAGCACTTATCCCAACCACACTAGGGAGCTCTAGACAACGTCAACAATGTAATGCTATCCTCTGTCCTCTGACATGTTGCGGTCTTGTACAACAATGATTAATCTGTCCCTTGCAATCGTCTTCCAAGTCGTTTCCCATCCTTGGATCAAACAGGTTATGTGTGTTTGGGGATCGAGAGACGCCGCTTCGACTGCATTAGTTCACAGCATGTCGTAGATGAAAAGGAGAACATGACATAGGGATCTTATCCTCACCGGCTGTACTGCAGTGTAATAGGAGTCTGTTGTATTGTTGCACATCTCAATCGCACTTTATTTTCCTCTTTCCACCAGACAAGAAGCAGAAGAGTAAGGAGGAGAGGCACAAAGTCGAGTATGAGATCATGGAGAGCTGGGCGTTGGAGAAGAGTTCAGAGGTGGAGCATCAGGAAGTGGGATTACTCAATCCTCTTAAGATCATCACACTCACCTGTTTCAATTGTATTCTTACTATGGTCCAAACTTATAATTATATACCTGTGAGGCCAATGTCTGTGAAAGAAAGAGGAATACTTTCAAGGGTGTACACTGCAGTATGGAAGTCCTTTATAACAGCAAGATATGACAGGGCTGTTTATACTGCTTTTATAATTGTCCCATACATTTAGTATATGCCATTTCCTTGTGAGACTGGCATTTAACATGAGTGGAACAAACATTGGCAAATGTCAACAATGTTCATTTAATGTCAGCAATGCTCAGACAATAATGCTCTTAAGTAAAGTTACAGTTATTTTTGTGAGGACTGTGGAAGTCAGTGTAACATAGTGTTATGGTACTGTAGGGCAGAACAGACAGAACACATTGTGTGAGAGTGTTACCTCAGTCACATCCCACTTTTCAGTCAGACAGAGGGCAATGAGGCTGCACCTTTCCACCATGTTTTCACACCAGAGACTAGCAAAACCTAGCAAAACCTCAGTTGGAAAGGCATGAATAAGCTTCAATAAGGACAAGAGACACTTCAGGCTACATTATTTTTTTTCAACTTAAGTAGACAAGTCTGTGAGGTTTCAGTACACTCAAATTAGCCAAGTCTAAATCTAACTCGAGTGCCTCCAGTGAACTGTTAAATAGAGATTAGCATTTGTCTGCGGTTTAATTTTGTTTTACTCAACTTGGATTGAAATCTTTGTAATTAATTCAAGCCTCAGGCTTGACCTTAGTTAGATGTAGCCTAAGCTACCACTTAGAAACCAGCGTCTTATTTACTGTGTACTGTGTCTTTCAGCCAGAAGAGAAAAGCAAGTACGAGCTGATGGGCAGTTGTGGACAACAACGGTTCCTTCATGAGACTGAAGGTGAGTGCGTTTTATGTTCCAGTGTAGAGGACTGTGCAGGACTGATTTCTTCATCCCACTCCTGTCCACTCTCGCAGGTTTTTATACTGGACCTGCCCACTCTGCAAAAATATCCTAAGAAATAGATTAAATCACCAGCGATTCTCACGTTGCCCATTATATGAGGCTATCAGTAGTACTGGGCTATATCTGCCAATATGCTTGGAGAGCATATATGAGTTGGAGAGAGAGCCAACACTTTCTCTTGAGCTGCGTTTTACATATATCCTTTTTTGGAACGGGGCGATATTCAGACGGAGACAAATATGGGTGATCAATATTTATTTCCTGGCAATGTAGTAAACTGTAGCCTAATCATATTTAGGAAGTACATTTCCTTGGAAAGATACCTGTCCAGTGCCTACTCTTATTTCATTTAAGAGTCTATTGACTCACCCGTGCGCACCTGTCAATCTAAGTAACATAATAAAATATTCCCCATCAAAATCTGTCAGTTTAAGATAGAGATATCAGTTTTTTTGCATTGGGCTGCGTCTCAATCCACCGCATCTGCCTATGTCCTTCCGCATCTGCGGTGGGAGGTGGCCGAGATACAGCTGTCAGACCGGTCTCCTCACGATAACGTCTGTGGTGTCCAAATGGTTTGGCCTAGACTCTATGGAAAGGGGAGACGAACATGATGGCGTTCTCCGTTTTGCTGCTCAATGACACCCACAAGTGTCACAGGACTCATCTGAAGTCGGTAATGCTGATGTGGCAACTTCTGTCTGTAGGATCTGAAACGTTTGAGCTACAAACTAATATGACTTCACTATGGGGAGACTCTCATGAACACGATGATGTTCTCCGAACGGTATCCTTTCAGTTAAGTGTACTAGCACTTCGCCTGTCTACCGGAAGTTGATGCTGTTGCTATGCAACCTCTTGCTAGTTTGTTAGCATAACAAATTACTAGCTAGACATTTTACGATTTCTGGTGTGTTCTTGAATTCAATTTGAAGTGCCAAAGTGCGCTCTGGGCGTTCCTAAATCCAGAGCATTGTTAGATTGTCCATTCGTAAATTCAGAGTGTTTAGCTTTCAGAGCGCGTCACTGGACGCTCTGGCAGAAGAGTAGGGTTGATCCGTGCGTTCTGACCTCACAACGGCAGTCAAGCACCCAAGCTAACTGCCTAACGTTATCTAGTTTGCTAGCTATTTCCAGACACAAATGAGAAAACACCTCACTCTGACCATTTTACTTGCCCTAGCAGAGCTGGTTAGGCTGTCTTCATGTTATCCAAAGCATTGGTGACTGTAACTGTGCTGCTGGCAACAATTTAATGACGCTTTTTTTGCTAATGTTTACTGACACCGGCCATATATTCAACGGGTGTTGAGCGTTCATAAATTCATCAGTTATTCTGCACTCTGGCACACTTTAGAGGAAAGTGCTCTGAAATCGTAGTAGCTAGACATAATTGAGAGCGCACAACGACTCTACCGCTTAGGTAAGAACGACGTGAATAATCAAGTCAATAAACGTTGAATAGTTAGTTCGATTTTAGTTAATATACTGCCTGGCAGGTTCGATGTATTAGTAGCCAACTAACGTTAGGTAACTAGCTAACATACAGGTACATATTGCTGCAATGCTATGCGGTTCATAAGGATAGCATAGCTAACAAATTGTCAGCCAACATAACGTGCAACGTAACTTATTTGCTTTATTACTTTCCTCAAAATGTTCTTAACATTTGCAATGAATTTGTGTCCGGTCTCGTCGGACTTCGTCTGCATATTTTCCGCCACTTTCTTCAAATCTGAAAACGTTGTGAAGCCACGGCCATATTCAGAAGAACTGCATTATGGGCCCTAAAAGCACGGAAATAGTGTCTACTGCTTCTATACTTCATATTTTGACGTGTTTAGTACGACATCCGGGAACTTTTGGCATACTAACTATATCTATACAATGACTAATTATCATACTACAGTTGTGGCCAAAAGTTTTGAGAATGACAGAAATATACATTTTCACAAAGTCTGCTGCCTCAGTTTGTATGATGGCAATTTGCATATACTCCAGAATGTTATGAATAGTGACCAGATGAATTGCAAAGTCCCTCTTTGCTATGCAAATGAACTGAATCCCCAAAAAACATTTCCACTGCATTTTAGCCCTGCCACAAAAGGACCAGCTGACATCATGTCAGTGATTCTCTCGTTAACACAGATGTGAGTGTTGACGAGGACAAGGCTGTCATGCTGTCATGATCACTCTGTCATGCTGATTGAGTTTGAATAACAGACTGGAAGCTTTAAAATGAGGGTGGTGCTTGGAATCATTGTTCTTCCTCTGTCAAACATGGTTACCTGCAAGGAAACACGTGCCATCATCATTGCTTTGCACAAAAAGGGCTTCACAGGCAGGGATATTGCTGCCAGTAAGATTGCACCTAAATCAACCATTTATCGGATCATCAAGAACTTCAAGGAGAGCGGTTCAACTGTTGTGAAGAAGGCTTCAAGGCGCCCAAGAAAGTCCAGCGAGCACCAGGACCGTCTCCTAAAGTTGATTCAGCTGTGGGATTGGGGCACCACCAGTACAGAGCTTGCTCAGGAATGGCAGCAGGAAGGTGTGAGTGCATCTGCACGCACAGTGAGGGGAAGACTTTTGGAAGATGGCCTGGTGTCAAGAAGGGCAGCAAAGAAGCCACTTCTCTCTGGGAAAAACATCATGGACAGACTGATATTCTGCAAAAGGTACAGGGATTGGTCTGCTGAGGACTGGGGTAAAGTCATTTTCTCTGATGAATCCCCTTTCCGATTGTTTGGGGCATCCGGAAAAAAGCTTGTCCAGAGAAGACAAGTTGAGCACTACCATCAGTCCTGTGTCATGCCAACAGTAAAGCATCCTGAGACCATTCATGTGTGGGGTTGCTTCTCAGCCAAGGGAGTGGGCTCACTCACAATTTTGCCTAAGAACACAGCCATGAATCAAGAATGGTACCAACACATCCTCTGAGAGAAACTTCTCCCAACTATCCAGGAACAGTTTGGTGACGAACAATGTCTTTTCCAGCATGATGGAGCACCTTGCCATAAGGCAAAAGTGATAACTAAGTGGCTCTGGGAACAAAACATCCATATTTTGGGTTCATGGCCAGGAAACTCCACAGACCTTAATCCCATTGAGAACTTGTGGTCAATCCTCAAGAGGCGGGTGGACAAACAAAAACCCACAAATTCTGACAAACTAAAAGCACTGATTATGCAAGAATGGGCTGCCATCAGTCAGGATGTGACCCATAAGTTATTTGACAGCATACCAGGGCGGATTGCAGAGGTCTTGAAAAAGAAGGGTCAACACTGCAAATATTGACTCTTTGCATCAACTTCATGTAATTTGACACTTCTGAAATGCTTGTCATTATACTTCAGTATTCCATAGTAACATCTGACAAAAATATCTAAAGACACTGAAGCAGCAAACTTTGTGGAAATTAATATTTGTGTCATTCTCAAAATGTTTGTCCACGACTGTACATACTCAATTTACATCACAAATAGTATGGTTAGTGCAGTTAGTAAGAGTCTTCAAACACAGCTTATGTGTCCAAAAGACAAAAATATTTCCAGAGCTTTCTTACATCTCCTAAATATAGGACAGACACTTCAAAACCTTATTCCATATTCCATACAGATTTTTCTATAGCCAATCGACATGATGTGCCTCTTGAAGTGCAATAGTGTACATGCAGGTACACTATATTCAAAAGTGATGTTGTAGTCAAAGAAAATATAAAGTGGTAAACATGATATTTCTTGTGTGAGCAGAGTAAGGGCCCCACATACTCAAATGTGACCATTTTTATTTAAAGGTCCAATGCAGCCATTCTTTTTAATCTCAATATTAATTTATAGGTACAGTGCCTTGCGAAAGTATTCGGCCCCTTTGAACTTTGCGACCTTTTGCCACATTTCAGGCTTCAAACATAAAGATAGAAAACTGTATTTTTTTGTGAAGAATCAACAACAAGTGGGACACAATCATGAAGTGGAACGACATTTATTGGATATTTCAAACTTTTTTAACAAATCAAAAACTGAAAAATTGGGCGTGCAAAATTATTCAGCCCCCTTAAGTTAATACTTTGTAGCGCCACCTTTTGCTGCGATTACAGCTGTAAGTCGCTTGGGGTATGTCTCTATCAGTTTTGCACATCGAGAGACTGAATTTTTTTCGCATTCCTCCTTGCAAAACAGCTCGAGCTCAGTGAGGTTGGATGGAGAGCATTTGTGAACAGCAGTTTTCAGTTCTTTCCACAGATTCTCGATTGGATTCAGGTCTGGACTTTGACTTGGCCATTCTAACACCTGGATATGTTTATTTTTGAACCATTCCATTGTAGATTTTGCTTTATGTTTTGGATCATTGTCTTGTTGGAAGACAAATCTCCGTCCCAGTCTCAGGTCTTTTGCAGACTCCATCAGGTTTTCTTCCAGAATGGTACTGTATTTGGCTCCATCCATCTTCCCATCAATTTTAACCATCTTCCCTGTCCCTGCTGAAGAAAAGCAGGCCCAAACCATGATGCTGCCACCACCATGTTTGACAGTGGGGATGGTGTGTTCAGCTGTGTTGCTTTTACGCCAAACATAACGTTTTGCATTGTTGCCAAAAGTTCAATTTTGGTTTCATCTGACCAGAGCACCTTCTTCCACATGTTTGGTGTGTCTCCCAGGTGGCTTGTGGCAAACTTTAAACAACACATTTTATGGATATCTTTAAGAAATGGCTTTCCTCTTGCCACTCTTCCATAAAGGCCAGATTTGTGCAATATACGACTGATTGTTGTCCTATGGACAGAGTCTCCCACCTCAGCTGTAGATCTCTGCAGTTCATCCAGAGTGATCATGGGCCTCTTGGCTGCATCTCTGATCAGTCTTCTCCTTGTATGAGCTGAAAGTTTAGAGGGACTGCCAGGTCTTGGTAGATTTGCAGTGGTCTGATACTCCTTCCATTTCAATATTATCGCTTGCACAGTGCTCCTTGGGATGTTTAAAGCTTGGGAAATCTTTTTGTATCCAAATCCGGCTTTAAACTTCTTCACAACAGTATCTCGGACCTGCCTGGTGTGTTCCTTGTTCTTCATGATGCTCTCTGCGCTTTTAACGGACCTCTGAGACTATCACAGTGCAGGTGCATTTATACGGAGACTTGATTACACACAGGTGGATTGTATTTATCATCATTAGTCATTTAGGGCAACATTGGATCATTCAGAGATCCTCACTGAACTTCTGGAGAGAGTTTGCTGCACTGAAAGTAAAGGGGCTGAATAATTTTGAACGCTAAATTTTTCAGTTTTTGATTTGTTAAAAAAGTTTGAAATATCCAATAAATGTCGTTCCACTTCATGATTGTGTCCCACTTGTTGTTGATTCTTCACAAAAAAATACAGTTTTATATCTTTATGTTTGAAGCCTGAAATGTGGCAAAAGGTCGCAAAGTTCGCAAGGCACTGTATATATATATAAGATACCTAAAGGGGTCCTACAATTTCAAATCAAATAGCTAAATGATCCATTGTATGACCATCTTAAAACAATTCCATGTTAGCGTAGCACCCCCCCACACGCATGCCCAACTAGGAGAGGAGAGGTAAGCTACTGAACTTGATGCAGCAGGAATGATGAGAGCAAACACTTGCACTTTCTCTTGACCTACGTATTGCATATAGGATGTAGTCCACCTTTTAGCAGTGGGACGATTTGCAAGCAGTGACAAATAAATAGGTTATCAATATTTATTGAAAAGGAAAGGGCTATGTTATGCGCGCATTGCACCTTTTCCTTTTCATTGGTGATAACATTTTTGATTGCAGCTCAAATCACGTTGGTTAAGCGCCCTGCACTTCTTTCCATTACCAATATTTATTTACAGACACTGTGGTAAACAATAGCCTAATCATATTTAAGATAATTTCTTTGGAAAGCCCAAATGCCACGTGATTCTCCACCCATTGAATTGGCAGCCTAGGCGTACTCTATTTCATTGAGACCCATGCTCCCGCGAGTCACCTCTTCTCAAGCACTCGAGCAGTACAGTTATTGACAGCTACGTTCACACAGCACACGCGAGTTGTCCTGAGCTAAAAAAAAGTGCCCGTCAATCTACTCGCCAAGTTTATTTATTTTAGGGAACGGGATTTTTCAAAAGTTAAGCTTCAATAGGGAACATACTATTAATATGCTGGCTACTGTGGATAGTCCGCAAAAAGAAAGCTACAAAAATACACGTTGGCATTTGCCTTGGCTAGCCTACTGTAGCCAGGTCGATATCTACTGTATCTACCATGTCCGGGCCAGTAGAAATTTTGTTTGGGCCAGTAGCTTTTTGACCAACGGCTAGCAGATACCATTAGACTCCCAGTAATTGTGCTAACGCTAGTTAGCATTGGATCGCGAAACTACTTAACTTCATACTGCACACAGAGAAGTAGATAAAGGGTAGATAAATGGTCTTATTGCCAAAATCCCGAAGTATCCCTTGAATGTTGGACCATGTCATAGCCTACAAATAGGACCCATTTGAGACCTGTTTTGCCTGACCAGGTCATGAGATCCGGAAAAACTCCAGGCCCCAGAAAATAAAATACATTTTGACACACCACTTTTGAACCTGTGGCACCACCTCTGTTGAGACCACACTTGATCTTGCACACCCAACTAGTAGAAGAGAGGCTACTGAACTTGAAACAGGGATTGCTGAGAGCGTGTGAATAATGCGCCAGAGGTGCTTTCAATACAATTAGTAGGCCTAGGCTAACTCATAGAAAGCAGAAAGATGTAGATGTCTGTTTCCAAATAACCTACGAAACAAATACATTTTTTCATCTCAAATTGTCCGCCTGACCGAATGCAGCCCTCTATTCCAGTGTTCTGTCTCACCATAGACGGAAATGAGCACGGAGAGAGCAAAATAATCCAGTCTGTCATTGATGTTACAGTTATTTGTGGTCTTTGTTTTGTCTGAATGCTGAGTCAATCAAAACATCTTCAAAGATTGCCCTTAAATAGCCTAGACCATGACAGTTCTCAGTTCTCAGCTGTCTGTCTCAGCTGAATTTCACCTTGCCCTTTCTGACACAACTTCCTGTGCTCTCTCTCCATTAAAGTGGATCATTTTGATGAGTCATCTATCTTGAATCAACATATCCCGTCCATCACCTGTTACTCTGTGTGCATGACCGTGTGGAATGGCAGACAGACAGCACCCTGGTGGATTTATACAGAAATCAGATGCAGGGGTCAGAGAGGGCAATGGTGAAGTCTCAGAAGCGGGTGACGAGGTACAGACAGGTCTGCGACACCTGGAGTGCTCTGTGAAATTGAGCCAAGCTAATGGACTAGTGCCTGACAGGTAAATCTTCATTTGAAGAGGTGTACACAACTTCTGTAGAACATCTAAGCATGAGAATAGCATGCTATTCACCTGTTATTTGTTTGGGGTGGAGATGTGGTGGAGTTGTGTCTACACTGTATTCTGACTTAATTCCTTCAGAATTCCACACATTTTATACACTTCCGGATCCTATTGGATCCAGCATCGGTACCGCTTGCTGTGCAGTAGCAGAGAGAACAGTATGACTTGGGTGGCTGGAGTCAACAAACATTTTCTCAGCACCCCGTTCCTCTGACACCGCCTGGTATAGAAGTCCTGGATGGTAGGGAGCGAGCTCGGCCCCAGTTATCTACTGGGCCATACGCACTAACCTCTGTAGCCAACCAAGCGGTGATGCAGCCAGTTGTCATGACATTGCCCTCTTTGGGTACAGCGAGCACCATCCCCCTCTCTCTGCACCTCTCTCTCTCTCTCTCTCTCTCTCTCTCTCTCTCTCTCTCTCTCTCTCTCTCTCTCTCTCTCTCTCTCTCTCTTCCCCCCCCCCCCAGGCTGCTGTTAGGCAGGTCATAAATTCCTGGAGGAGATTCTTCCTCATGGCCAGACAGTTTAGTACAATTTTGTGAAACTCATGAGAGACAATGCAGCCACATTACCATAACCCTGTTTATACAAGAGTCTCTGTTGTGGGGCTTGCATCTAATTGTTGTATGGGATGAATGAGTAAAGATGAAACTATTTGTGAAATTATGTAATGTGATTTTAGACTGTTTAATGAAGGAACTGAGGGCAATTCCCTTTGGAGTTTAACTAAGTCATGGGCCCGCCCAATGACATTGATCGTCATGGGCGTCATGGGACCATCCCTTTCTGCTCTTCCAAATATAAACCCCGCCTTGGGAATTTATCTTCAGACCATGCTTCTCTCAATTACGAGAGGGCTAAGGTTTGAGCCCATTGCTGAATTATTATTATTTTTTTTTTTGAATTTTACCCCTTTTTCTCCCCAATTTCGTGGTATCCAATTGTTGTAGTAGCTACTATCTTGTCTCATCGCTACAACTCCCGTACGGGCTCGGGAGAGACGAAGGTTGAAAGTCATGCGTCCTCCGATACACAACCCAACCAAGCCGCACTGCTTCTTAACACAGCACGCATCCAACCCGGAAGCACCAATGTGCGGAGGAAACACCGTGCACCTGGCCACCTTGGTTAGCGCACACTGCGCCCAGCCCGCCACAGGAGTCGCTGGTGCGCGATGAGACAAGGACACCCCTACCGACCAAGCCCTCCCTAACCCGGGCGACGCTAGGCCAATTGTGCGTTGCCCCACGGACCTCCCGGTCTCGGCCGGTTACGACAGAGCCTGGGCGCGAACCCAGGGTTCTGATGGCGCTGCAGTACAGCGCCCTTAACCACTGCGCCACCCGGGAGGCCCCGCATTGCTGAATTCTTAACCATACCACATGTTTAACTCTGAGACTATCTAACCTACAGAATAAGAACACTTCTTTGATACTAATTACTAGTCTGAAACTAGGAATTCGGCATCATTGAACGCAAAGACCCACTAGGGAAACTCTGCTATCATTTCCTTGTAACTACATCTACTCTTTGTTTGTGTGCATTTCTGTGATTATTTAGTTAGTAAATAAATGATTTAAGACAATTGATGTATGGATGACTCATAGTGAAAACTGGGTTCGTGGAGGTAACCAACAATTTACGATGTTTGGAATGAGACTAACGTGAGGTAAAGAATAATTGATTAATCGGAAGACAAATTCATCAGATTTTAAAATATCTGAAAGCTATATTAGGAAAATTATAACTTTGTAATCCGAATATTTTCCTTGGTGCCCCGACTTCCTAGTTAATTACAGTTACATGATTAAGTTAGTTTAATCACCTAATTATAATTACAGATAATTTTTTATAAAAATAAGTCTTCAGTTTAATGATGCCAAAGACACGACACAGTCTAGAAGCTCTCAATGGTGCAGCTGTAGAACTTTCTGAGGATCATCTGGCAATGGCGAATCTTTTCAAATCAAATGTTATTTATCACATGTGCCGAATACAAATAGTGTAGACCTTACCGTGAAAGGCTTACTTACAAGCCCTTAACCAACAATGCAGTTCAAATAAAAAAGTAACACAAGAAAATTACATAACAATAACGAGGCTATATACAGGGGTTACCGGTACCAATGTGCGGCGGTACAGGTTAGTCGAGGTCATTTGTAAAGTGACTATGCATAGATAATAAACAACGAATAGCAGCAGTGTAAAAACAAAGAGCTGGTGTCAATGTAAATAGTATGGTTGGCCATTTGATTAATTGTTCAGCAGGCTTATGGCTTGGGGGTAGAAGCTGTTAAGGAGCCTTTTGGTCCTAGACTTGGTGCTCCGGTACCTTGTTGTTGTGCGGTAGCAGAGAGAACAGTCTATGACTTGGGTGACTGGAGTCTTTGACCATTTTTTGGGCCTGCCTCTGACACCGCCTAGTATATTGGACCTGGATGTCAGGAAGCTTGGCCCCAGGGATATACTGGGCCGTACACACTACCCTCTGTAGCGCCTTGCGATCAGATACCGAGCAGTTGCCACACCAGGCGGTGATGCAACCATGCTCTTGATGGTGCAGCTGTAGAACTTTTTCAGGATCTGGGGACCCATGCCAAATCTTTTCAGTCTCCTGAAGGGGAAAAGGTGTTGTTGTGCCCATTTCACAACTGTCTTGGTGTGTTTGGACCACGATAGTTCCTTAGTGATGTGATGTGGTCACCAAGGAACTTGAAACTCTCTTTAGCTTGCCTGGTAGGCTCGCGTCACTGGACAGCTCACAGCTGGGTTTCCCTTTGTAATCCGTGATAGTATCACCTTTTCCACAGTGAAGTTTATGAAATGCTGCCCATATAACTTTCAAGAATGACATTTGGAGACCCAAGTAATAGGCTTCTGAAGCCATGCTCAAATGACAGTAGAGCGCCAAACCTACCGAGTTGATTTATGATTTCTAGAATGTTTTAATTATATGCCCTGACTTTTCACTGTATTTTTTTTACAAAATGTGTTTTGTGTTAAATTAGCCACTATCATTAGCCAATGTTAGTTATACACCCACATACATTTATAGCTGTCACTTTAGTGGTACTTTCCATACATTTTGCATCATTGCATTACATAGTTAGTTTACCTTTCTTTCCTCTGTCACGTTCGTGTGGATGTCCCTGAGGACCGCTAGCAATAGTGGATGAAATTAGGCTAACGTATTACAATTTGGCAAATCATTTAGGATGTAGCCAATTTGAATCAATATGGAACGTAGACCATTTGTAGCCATTTAAACCTGGAGCCTGGCGCATGGTTCACGACGACTGGACTGTTGTCATCACAGTTCCATGATTAGTAAGGATAATTAGGGTAGGTTTATATAGCACTACTGCTCAGCCCCTATTGTACACTTTTCTCACCTTCCAATATTTAATCGATTGAAAAATTGCATTTGACAACTTTCAGGATGAATCCAACCACTATTTAGTTATTCACCAATATATTTTGTGCATTAGTCTGGAGAGAAAATTCAAATAAACTTCGAATGAAAAGGTACACCAAATTTGAAGGGATGGCTTTAGAAAATGTACAGAAACCCTATTGAATTAAAACTCTGTTGGCCAGCAAGTGGGAGGGTTTTCAGAGGTTGAATTAAATGTATTCAGTGCACGCAAGAGAACTACGCTGAGAAGGAAAGGCATGCGTAAGAAAAGAGTACATTTCCTCTATCTGAATCGGACCCCTAGAGTGCCTTACCTAGCATCTGTAAATAGCATTACAGAATGGACAATAATAGGTGAATGCACAGTAGTGCCTGTGTCAGGCTAGCTTTATGCATTGATGTATTGTACAGTGAGTCAGAACTTGTTTTGTTAACACACTGTACACTTCTCAGGCCTCTGTCTGCTTCCATGTCTGAGTGGCTCACCTCACCTGTGCCTTTGAAAATTGCTGAGAGATTCACTCTGGCTTTGTATTTATGTAACTCAGTAACTCATGTTGCATAATGAGCACACATTATTTTGCTACAGCTGTGAGAAGAACACGCACACATGCGTACACAGGGGAGCACCGGTCACTTCCTGATACGTCACCGTAGTCCTTTACACACCTGTTCTAGAACTATCCTTATCGCTGTCACACATTGGCACCACATCCATCACTCGCTCCACCGCTCATTTTCCTGCCGCACCTGGCTTTAGTTCCCACGCCACCTTCCCACCCTCCTCCTGTTGAAGCCATAACATTATTAATTAGTGCAAGAACTCCCTCTAGAACTCAGAACCCTCTTTAGGACAGGTCTTTGGTCATGACCACTGGGGACAGTGTTGTTAACCTTGCGAAGGCATTAGCTGTCTAGCGACTGTACATTTTTATGCCCAACAACCTGTGCTGCACAATTCCTTGAGCTTCTCAAAACTGGCCATCTTTAGCGCCTTATTAAAAACAACCGTTCCTCTCAAAATTCACAGAACGTCTGTGACAACATAATCTTTCACATGGGCTCAATGAAACAAATCCTCACTGCCAGTGTCCCCAAACAAAAAGCTAGCATAGAAGCACAGAGCCCCTGCTTACTGCATCGGCACCGACCATTGGCACTTTGTTCTAAAAGCTGGAGCAGTCGACTGTGCTGAGCTCCCGTCGCTAACCTTCGCCAAGGGTTACCTCCGTGACATCCACTTTCAAAGAGAATCCACAGAGCGGTGCTGCTTCACAAAGAGCCATCTGCCAAAATGGCCTCCCCCATGCTGGGCTAACTCTGTGTGAACGCTGTCTAAAGGGCCCCTGCACTAAGCTGTGGGCATGCCCACTGTTGTAATGGGCAGCCATTATGGCCTGTTGTGATTGTGAGGGCCGGTTAATGTGATCAATTAGGCATCAGACCTCACAGATGATGCCAAAGGACAGACCCGCAGAGACTCTGGCAGTCTCTAATGGCTTCGCAATGACTGTGGAGAAATATTGCCCTGTAACTGTTGGTGCGCAGCTGATTAGGGGGTCCATGTCGCCATTTTGAAGGATTTAAATGGAATGAAGGAAAGGAATCACTGTAGAAGTAGCTTTGTCCGAGCCAGAATAGCCCACAGGGCAGGAGCCTATTTACTGTTTCTGTAGCGTGAGGCAGCTTGATGTACAGGTACAGCCTGTGCATAGGACGCTAGTACTCTAACAGAATTGTATTTACTGTATTAGTATGCATGACAGTCCGTATATTATGTAAGGGCTTGCAAATTTGACCAATCTCCGCACTATTTTCCTGCATAAAACAGTCAATTCATTGCACTGTCATTGCATAAAAATGACCCATCACCGCAGTACAATAAGATGGCTCGCAATTTCAACCAATCGCTGCACATTTACCTCATAATGGTAAAATCAAGCAAGCCACATGTCAACAAACGTTTTCTCTCGTCAACGCATTTTCGTGAGAAATTGGATAAAAATCGTTGCATATTGCCATGCAAAATGTCAGAAATGCCGCAGCAAAATCAAGCATTTTTGCCCGCAAATATATATTTAAAAAATCGTCCAAATCCTGGAGGGACTGGCATTAAGAATAATATAAAACCAGTCTGCCCACCACCAAGGTGAATTGGTTTAGTCTTGACTCTTGGTTGACTGTGTTGGGGGATGGGTAATGTAGTCTCGACTCTTGGTTGACTGTGTTGGGGGATGGGTAATGTATTGATGCTCGAGTGCCAAATCAGCACAAATGGACACGAAAAGGTCTAAGCCATCAGGTGCCCAGTTTAGGAAAAAGAGGAAAGAAGAAGAGGAGAAACGTACAAAAGATAAAGGTTTGCAGCTATGTCATCTCTTTGAGTATAATATTATGCATGTAATAGGCTAGTATAACACTTATGTTGGTTAGCCTATGTTACTATGTTGCTTGCTTTGCTATATTACACATAGGGCGACAATATTCTGTTTTCTGTCCAACATTGGATATAATTTAACACAGTTTCATCATGATAATGTAGAAGAACGATTACAACCCAACTAGCACATTATTGATTTGGTTAACTTTCATTGAGGTGACATCATAAAGGTTTTCTGTGATTGTATTGACTAGGTCCTGAGCTCAGTAAGGGGAATTTCCATTGCTGTAGGCTAACTTAAAATACGTCTATATTATGCTGATATTTTCTATCTTTTGTGATATATTGAATCTTAAGGGGTGTCTTATGCCTAGAATTAGACAAGGAAGTTGTATGGTTCATTGGTTCCTATTCTGAAAGTTTGATCAATTGTGCATAAGGACATGTATATTTAATTGTGCAACAAATGTATTTAGGGTGTCAGGCTCATATACTGTATTTCAATTTTGGAGCACCCTCTGGCACTGGCCAGGATGAGGAGGCATCTACCTCCTCAGCCACACAGGCCTCTTCAGAAATTATCTCGGAGCCTCAAGATGAGGAGCCATCCACCTCCTCAGCCACACAGGTGTCTTCACAAATGTTGTCTGAGACTGAGGATAAAGACCCATTTGCTTCCACTTCTCCCCAGCAGGATTCTGCAGGATTCTACAGGTGTGTGTGTGGGTACACGTACATGTGTTTATGTGTGCATTCCTGCATAACATAAAAATGTAAGTTTCCATTTTGTAGGTAACAATGATGATTTTATTATTACTGGGTGTGTATGTGGGATGTCCACCACTATAAATTCTGTGAATAACGTGTGTAAACTAATGCCCATTACAAATGCCTGTAGCAGCATCCCCACCAAATCCTGCTGCTGAGGATGAACCACTGTCTACAGACCCTGCTACTGAGGATGAACCACTGTCTACAGACCCTGCTGCTGAGGATGAACCACTGTCTACAGACCCTGCTGCTGAGGATGAACCACTGTCTACAGACCCTGCTGCTGAGGATGAACCACTGTCTACAGACCCTGCTGCTGAGGATGAAACACTGTCTACAGAGCCTGCTGCTGAGGATGAACCACTGTCTACAGACCCTGCTGCTGAGGATGAACCACTGTCTACAGACCCTGTTGCTGAGGATGAACAACTGTCTACAGACCCTGCTGCTTAGGATGAACCACTGTCTACAGACCCTGCTGCTGAGGATAAACCACTGTCTACAGACCCTGCTGCTGAAGATGAACCACTGTCTACAGACCCTGCTGCTGAGGATGAACCACTGTCTACAGACCCTGCTGCTGAGGATGAACCACTGTCTACAGACCCTGCTGCTGAGGATGAACCACTGTCTACAGACCCTGCTGCTGAGGATGAACCACTGTCTACAGACGCTGCTGCTGAGGATGAACCACTGTCTACAGACCCTGCTGCTGAGGATGAACCACTGTCTACAGACCCTACTGACTGGCCTTCAGTTCTCACTGACAGAATTCAGACACAACTAGTTTGCAGAGGAACAAGTGAGGTACCACCTAACTTTGTTTTCCCTAGGAATGAGAGTGATAGAAGAAGTTGCACCAGTATTTCAGGAAGACTTTGGTGAGTGTTGAAAAAATCCCTAGAAGTTGGTTGGTGTATTCTGAAAGAAACAACAGCCTCTTCTGCTTCTGCTGCAAACTCTTTTCTAGGAAGAAAATGTATTTGGAAAAGTCAGGGTTGACAGACTGGAAACATGCAAGTTCTTTGCTGACTTCACACGACAGCAGTCCAGAACACCAAAACTGCATGAAAACATGGAAAGAACTGGCAATGAGGATCAAAAAAGGGGAAACAATTGATAAGCACGAGATGGCACTTATGGAGGCTGAGAGGATGAGATGGAGAGAGGTGTTGACACATCTGACTGCTATTGTGCAGTCTCTGGCAATTATAAATCTGGCACTAAGGGGACACACAGAAACACTGTACTCTTCATCAAATGGAAATATCCTCAAAGAGGTTGAACTGATGACACAATTTGATTCAGTCATGAAAGAGAACCTTAACCGTGTCCAAAAAGGGACTTCAAGTCATACCACCTTGGCCACCAAATACAGAATGAACTCATTGATTTGTTGAGCAGCATTTCAATAATGGTGAGTGACATCAAGCTGGCAAAATTATTCTCTATCATTCTAGATTGCACCTCAGATGTCAGCCACACTGAACAGTTGTCAGTTGTGATTAGAATTGTGTCCCTGAAGGAGGAGCCCCAGATGAAGGAACGTTTTACGGGACTTTTGGAGGCAGAGGAGTCCACGGGCCAACATTTGTCATCCCTGATTCTCAAAAGATTAGAGGAGCTAAAAATTTATTTTGAGGACTGCAGAGGACAGTCTTATGATAATGGGGCCAACGTGAAAGGCAAAAACAATGGTGCCCAAGCCAGACTCCTGGAAATGAATCTGAGAGCTCTATATGTTCCATGTGGGGCTCACACATTGAACCTGGTTGTGGCTGATGCTGCTAAAAGTTCTGTTGATGCCACAGGTTACTTTGGCATCTTACACAAACTGTACACCTTGTTCTCAGCCTCCACACAGCGATGGGCCATCCTGAAAAAAACATGTGGACATCACTTTGAAGATGTGGACTGAGACATGGCGGGAGAGTAAAGTTTAGAGTGTTGAGCCACTGCGGTATCAGGCAGCAGCGGTGAGAGAGGCACTGATTGAGGTGAGGGATCAAACCAAAGATCCTGTGATAAAGATTGAGGCCCAGTCCTTGTCAGAGGAGGTGGGATTATACCGCTTCAGCATCTACAGTGGTGTGGTATGACATCTTGAGCCAGATCCAACATGTGAGCAAGCTGATGCAGTCTCCCAGTGTGCATGTGGATGTTGCAGTCAGTCGTCTCAGAAAGACAGAGAGAGGTCTCAGCAACTACAGGTCAACAGGCTTTATGACTGCACAAACGTCAGCCAAGGATATTTGCGAGGGAATGAATGAAGAGGCCGTTCTACAACAAAAAAGTCTGCGGTCCGCAGAGAGGCACTTATCATACGAATCATTTGATGAGCCTTTGAATGATGCCCTGAAGAATCTGGGGGGTGACATTTTTCAAATTTGTTGTTGATGCTGCAACCTCAACCTGCAACCTTGGAAAATGTGGGAGAGAAGTTTGGAGTCCTGTCAACCTTCCAAAGTCTCAATGAGGAGCTGACCGAACAGTGTGAGGCCCTTAGTATGACACTGCACTACAAAGAACACTCAGAATTGGATGGCAGAGGAATTGAAGAACTTCCTGACTTGCCAGATGGCAGTTGTGCAATTTAGTTTGTGTGTTTCAGGTTATCTTCTTTATAAGTGTGTTATTATAGTTGTGTATTTGTGTGATATAGGATTTGTGCAATATAGTTTTATTTGTGTTTTTTGTTAGCAATAGGGTAATAGTGTAATAATTTGATTCTCTTTTTTTATTTGTCACTTATTTTGGATATTCATGAGTCTTATTTTTGTATATATTTATTTATATAGTTTTAAATGTTATGATTCATTTATTTGTGTTGTTCCAAATGTCTGAATAAAAGGTTTTGTCCTAGTTGTATCTGTGAAACGTGTTGTATTCGGTGCTTTTAGATCCCGAAGGAAGCTAGCTAGGAAAAAGTGATGTCTCACCTCCCATGGTCTGTTTAGAGCTGTCTGTGTAGAGATACAAGTATATCTGTTTTCATATCCCACTGTTTTCACACAACTGTTTTATATATACTGTCACGTTCTGACCATCGTTCGTGTGTGTTTTCCTTGTTTTAGTGTTGGTCAGGACGTGAACTGGGTGGGCATTCTATGTTGGATGTCTTGTTTGTCTATTTCTATGTCCGGCCTGATATGGTTCTCAATCAGAGGCAGGTGTTAGTCATTGTCTCTGATTGGGAACCATATTTAGGTAGCCTGGGTTTCACTGTGTGTTTGTGGGTGATTGTCCTTAGTGTTAGTTTGCACCAGTTTAGGCTGTTTCGGTTTTCATTACGTTTATTATTTTGCACTGTTTGTATTTGGATTCATGTTGCTATAGTCACAATAAACATGGATCGCAATCTACACGCCGCATTTTGGTCCGACTCTCCTTCACACCTAGAAGACCGTTACAGAATCACCCACCACAACAGGACCAAGCGGTGTGGTAATGGGCAAAGGAGAAAGCAGCAGCAGGAGCAGCGCGAGGAGGTATGGACATGGGAGGACGAATTAGACGGTAAAGGACCTTGGGCTCAGCCAGGAGAATATCGCCGTCCCAAGGAAGAACGGGAGGCGGCGAAAGCGGAGAGGCGCTGGTACGAGGAGGCAGCGCGGCGTCGTGGATGGAAGCCCGGGAGTCAGCCCCAAAAATTTCTTGGGGGGGGGCTAACAGGGAGTATGGCTACGCCAGGTAGGAGACCTGAGCCAACTTCCTGTGGTTACCGGGGGGCTAGAGAGACCGGGCAGGCACCGTGTTATGCTGTGGAGCGCACAGTGTCCCCAGTGCGGGTGCACAGCCCGGTGCGGTACATTCCAGCTCCGCGTATCGGCCGGGCTAGAGTGGGCATCGAGCCAAGTGCCATGAAGCCGGCTCTACGCATCTGGTCTCCAGTGCGTCTCCTTGGGCCGGCTTACATGGCACCAGCCTTG
Organism: Oncorhynchus mykiss; assembly: GCF_057628025.1. Lineage (NCBI taxonomy): Eukaryota > Metazoa > Chordata > Actinopteri > Salmoniformes > Salmonidae > Oncorhynchus > Oncorhynchus mykiss. The sequence goes on from NC_143030.1 coordinate 28,170,110, forward strand.
CGCACGGTGTCCCCGGTTCGCCTGCATAGCCCAGTGCGGGCTATTCCACCTCGCCGCACTGGCAGGGCGACCGGGACCATTCAACCGGGTAAGGTTGGGCAGGCTCGGTGCTCAAGAGCTCCAGTGCGCCTGCACGGCCCGGTCTATCCGTCACCACCTCCACACCCCAGCCCTCCGGTGGCAGCTCCCCGTACCAGGCTGTCTCTCCGGCCCATCCGTCCAGAGCCTTCCTCCTCTCCAGCGCTGCCGGAGCCTCCCGCCTGTCCGGCGCCTCTGCCGGAGCCTCCCGCCTGTCCGGCGCCTCTGCCGGAGCCTCCCGCCTGTCCGGCGCCTCTGCCGGAGCCTCCCGCCTGTCCGGCGCCTCTGCCGGAGCCTCCCGCCTGTCCGGCGCCTCTGCCGGAGCTTCCCGTCTGCCCGGCGCCTCTGCCGGAGCTTCCCGTCTGCCCGGCGCCATCGGAGCTTCCCGTCTGCCCAACGCCGCCAGTGCCGCCCGTCTGCCCAGCGCCGCCAGTGCCGCCCGTCTGCCCAGCGCCGCCAGTGCCGCCCGTCTGCCCAGCGCCGCCAGTGCCGCCCGTCTGCCCAGCGCCGCCAGTGCCGCCCGTCTGCCCAGCGCCGCCAGTGCCGCCCGTCTGCCCAGCGCCGCCAGCGCCGCCCGTCTGCCAGGAGCCGCCAGTGCCGCCCGTCTGCCAGGGGCCGCCAGTGCCGCCAGTCAGCCAGGGGCCGCCAGGGGCCGCCAGTCAGCCAGGGGCCGCCAGTGCCGCCAGTCAGCCAGGGGCCGCCAGTGCCGCCAGTCAGCCAGGGGCCGCCAGTGCCGCCAGTCAGCCAGGGGCCGCCAGTGCCGTCAGTCAGCCCAGCGCCAGCGCCGCCAGTCAACCAGGGGCCGCCAGAGCTGCCAGTCTGCAAGGAGCTACCAGTCTGCAAGGAGCCGCCAGAGCTGCCTGTCTGCAGGATGCCGCCAGAGCTGCCTGTCTGCAGGATGCCGCCAAAGCTGCCTGTCTGCAAGGAGCCGCCAGAGCTGCTAGTCTGCAAGGAGCCGCCAGGGCCGCCAGTCAGCATGGAGCAGCCAGGGCCGCCAGTCAGCATGGAGCAGCCAGGGCCGCCAGTCAGCATGGAGCAGCCAGGGCCGCCAGTCAGCATGGAGCAGCCAGGGCCGCCAGTCAGCATGGAGCAGCCAGTGCTGCCAGTCAGCATGGAGCAGCCAGATCTGCCAGTCGACCAGACTCTTCCAGATCTGCCAGTCGACCAGACTCTTCCAGATCTGCCAGTCGACCAGACTCTTCCAGATCTGCCAGTCGACCAGACTCTTCCAGATCTGCCAGTCGACCAGACTCTTCCAGATCTGCCAGTCGACCAGACTCTTCCAGATCTGCCAGTCGACCAGACTCTTCCAGATCTGCCAGTCGACCAGACTCTTCCAGATCTGCCAGTCGACCAGACTCTTCCAGATCTGCCAGTCGGCCAGACTCTTCCAGATCTGCCAGTCGGCCAGACTCTTCCAGATCTGCCAGTCGGCCAGGATCTGCCAGAACCGCCAGCCGGCCAGGATCTGCCGGATCTAACTACCTGCCTGAGCTTCCTCTCAGTGCTGTGCTACCCATCAGTCCCGAGCTACTTCTGTCCCGAGCTGCCCCTCTGTCTCGAGCTGACCCTCTGTCCCGAGCTGTCATTAAGAAGGGTCACCTATCTAGGGACGCTAAGGAGGTGGACTAAAACTGTTATGGAGTGGGGTCCACGTCCAGCGCCAGAGCCGCCACCGCGGACAGATGCCCACCCACACCCTCCCCCATAGGTTTAAGTTGTGCGTCCGGAGTCCGCACCTTGGAGGGGGGGTACTGTCACGTTCTGACCATCGTTCGTGTGTGTTTTCCTTGTTTTAGTGTTGGTCAGGACGTGAACTGGGTGGGCATTCTATGTTGGATGTCTTGTTTGTCTATTTCTATGTCCGGCCTGATATGGTTCTCAATCAGAGGCAGGTGTTAGTCATTGTCTCTGATTGGGAACCATATTTAGGTAGCCTGGGTTTCACTGTGTGTTTGTGGGTGATTGTCCTTAGTGTTAGTTTGCACCAGTTTAGGCTGTTTCGGTTTTCATTACGTTTATTATTTTGCACTGTTTGTATTTGGATTCATGTTGCTATAGTCACAATAAACATGGATCGCAATCTACACGCCGCATTTTGGTCCGACTCTCCTTCACACCTAGAAGACCGTTACATATACAGGGCCTTTAATGCAGTGTTTGTTCTTCCATAAAATGGCCCCTGGCTTTTGAGAGTAGCTAGATACACTGACCTAGAAAGATGAATTTGATGTGTGGATTTAATCATGTTTACTAAAGAAGAGCTGCTTCAAGTGTTTTGCACCTTGCCATTGGTGGTAGTAGATAAGTAGGCTAGAATAGCAGATGTAGTCACGTTAACAGTAATGATTTACAGTGCCTTCAGAAAGTATTCACACCCCTTTACTTTTCCCACATTTTGTTGTGTTACAACCTGAATTTAAAATGTATTACATTTAGCCTTGTGTCCCAGATCTATACACAATACCCCATAATGTTAAAGTGGAATTTTGTTTGTAGGTTTTTTTTAAATGACTAAATAAGGTCAGGAATGAAAATGTGCTTAACAAATCACATATTAAGTTGCCTGAACTCATTCCATATTCAATAATAGTGGTTAACATGATTTCTGAATGACTATCCCATCTCTGTACCCCACACATACAATTATCTGTAAGTTCCCTCAATTTGTTGAGTGTTGAATTTCAAGCAGAGATTCAACCACAAAGACCAGGGAGGGTTTTCAATGTCTCACAAAGAAGGGCACCGATTGGTAGATGTGTAAAATAATAAAAAAACAGATGCTGAATATCCCTTTGAGCATTGTGAATTTATTAATTACGCTAGGGATGGTGTATCAATACACCCAGTCACTACAAAGATACAGACGTCCTTCCTAACTCAGTTGCCTGAGAGGAAGGAAACTGCTCAGGGATTTCACAATGAGGCCAAAGGGGATTTCAAAACACATAGAGTTTAATGGTTGTGAAATAAGAAAACTAAGGATGGATCAACAACATTGTAGTTGCTTCACAATACTAACCTAAATGACATGGTGAAAAAAAAGAAGTCTGTACATAATACAGATATTCCAAAACATCCATCCTGTTTGCAACAAGGCACTAAAGTAAAACTGCAAATATGTGGCGAAGAAATACACTTTTTGTCCTGAATACAAAGCGTTATCTTTGGAGAAAACACAACACATCGCTGAGTACCACTCTTAATATTTTCAACATGGTGATGGCTGCATCATGTTATGGGTATGCTTGTCATCAGCAAGGACTAGGGCGTTTTGGGGGGGATTAAAAAGAAAAGTGTTGACACCTACTGTAGCTGATAAAAAGCCACTTCTCTGAAATGCACATATTTTAGCTGTGGTCTATACCCTTGTATGAATAAGACATTGAGGTCAATGGCACTCAGCAACACAGCAATGTAGCCCTCTTTACCCTGAATGGCTTTCAGCTTTATGACAGGCAAAGCACTTTGGAGACCTCCTCTTATCACTGTGCACATCTGAGAGCTGGTTCAAAGCATGTTGATTGAACATATTGACTCACTGTATTTCTCTCATTTGTGTGTTAATCAGAAAATACTTTCCTGACAAATGGATATAATAAACTGTATAAACAAATGGATATAATTGGTTGTATACACATTTTTCACAGCATTTCAACTGTTCATCAATAAACTATGACTCTAGTACTGTGTCGTATTATGTATAGTATGTTCAGTTGCACACATTTGCTAACGCATGTTGTAGCTTGTAGGTCCTATCAAACAGATGGAAGACATAGGCTTACCTGTGCTAATTAGCTGTCTGTGTCTCCGAACACCTGTGTGTAAACGGAAGACGGACATAACAAACGTGTTGTCGGCTGCAACTGTGTTAAAACCGTATATATTTTGCATCTGTGAAGTTATTTTGATGTGATATGTTTCTAGAACTATACCGCAATTGAAAATCGATTCACGTTCAGATGGATTATTTGTCTGTTTTGCCTGCCAGAGCCAATTCTCCTCTAAACAGAACATGTAAGGTCCTTGGACTAGAAGGAGTAACGTGAGGCTCCTTTAGTCCATTATTGGGCTAGCCTCACCTGTGCCTGCTGATAAACCGGCCTCATTAGGCCACTCAGACAGATTTGTGGTTGAATAACATCCTGGTATTTCTCCATTGGCAGGGGCCATGTTTGTGTTCCCGACAGAAATGGCGGCTCCAGAAAGACCCCGCGGTGATGGAGTGACCTACGTCAATATTCCCATCAGCCCCACGTCCAAGAAACAGCTGAACTACATGGAGCTGGAGCATCAGGAGCAAACTGGGGTCAGGGGGACTGGCCAACACCTCCCAGGACAGAGTAAGGGCCCATTTTCTCAATAACAACCCGTCTTTTGTAGGTAATTGGTGGTTTGCTCTTCTGTGGTTCCAATGTCTTTGATCTTGCTACAGATTTTTCTATAGCCAATCGACATGATGTGCCTCTTGAAGTGCAATAGTGTACATGCAGGTACACTATATTCAAAAGTGATGTTGTAGTCAAAGAAAATATAAAGTGGTAAACATGATATTTCTTGTGTGAGCAGAGTAAGGGCCCCACATACTCAAATGTGACCATTTTTATTTAAAGGTCCAATGCAGCCATTCTTTTTAATCTCAATATCAATTTATAGGTACCTTACTGTGAATGGTAAAAAATAAACAAAAATTGCTTCTTAGCAAAGAGCACTTTCTCAAGCAAGAATTTTGCCAGGACTGTCTGGGAGTTATTGGCAGAGAGATTTGGAATTCTCTTTCTTATTGGTCAATTAACGGCCCAGTGCGTCAACGATTCAGATTTTCCTGTGTTTTATCTAATATTGTACAGCAGCTGATGAAACTAACACTGTAAAAGTGTGAATTTGATCAGTGTTATTTCCTGATAGTTGCAGGTTGAAAATACAATCGACACAGAACATCTAACCAGCGGGTTTGCATGGGTGGGAGTTTTGGATTTCCATGGTGATTTAGTTTAGTTGAAAGTTTTGTGGGAAAACAGCGGAATTCCCTTACATTGGTGACTTTTTAAAAATCTAATCAGTTTTCCATGTTGTCATCGCATTTGATTTTAAAAAATGTATGACGTGGAAAGTTTGATTCAACCACTTTTTGTCCAGTGGGTCCCCACTCAGACCACTCCCACAGAGTCCAAGTCAAATTCATGCTTGTACCCAGAAATGATTTGATATTGATCTAAAAATGGCTGCATTGGGCCTTTAACTAATTTACTGCCCGAGATGTCAACAGGCAGGCTAAAACTCCATCCCCACCAAAACAGGCAGACATTCATTTCAAACAGCTCTTACACTGAAAGTGCATTATCATAATTTTCACAATTTGACAGTATTATTCCAACCTCATACTGTGGAAATATATATACATTACATATACACTACATATACACTCAATAGACTCTTAGTAAATGATACTCCTTCAATTCAATTCCCGCTTAGTCAGAGATAAGAAAATAACCCTTCAACGCTCACGTTGATTGCTCCCCGTCTTGCCGAGCGACACTCAAGCTGCTGTCATCAGGTGCGGGGATGCGATAGCGCGGTCTAATAACGTGGTTACTCTCCTGGAATATGAGGGACGCTCTTGCTCGCGGCGAGAAAGGTTAATTTCCAATGTCATCTTGACGGTTTCTGTCATTTGGAGGAGTGTGCCAGCGTAGCCGAGATGGAAGGTCGTAGGGCGTTCAGAATACCGCGGTGAATTCACTTGCTCTAATGGGGTCATCTTCCCAGACTGTGTTGTGTGTTTGTTCATTTTTCCACTTCATGAAACTGCCGGGAGAAAGTATAACTGAAGCAATGGTACTTAATGCTTCCTCTGTAGTTCACAGACAGGAAGATATTGCTGTTCTCTCTCATTTGAATGATAATCGTACATAAGTGTGGTCACTGTGTTTTTGAATGAACCTCTCTACCATGTTTATTTAATTTTTATGCATGACACCCTGAAAGAAGGGTCAACAATACTCATTATTACTCATCTCATAGACTGCTTATTTTTTCTCTCTACAGGGAAAAGTTCCACTAAATATGCCCAGATTGACATCACTGCTACGGATGCCGCCCACAAAACGGGTACCCAGCATGCCCTGGGGCGAGAGGAGGGTCTTCGCACCCTGGAGCAGAGGAGGAGGGGAGTACCACAGTGACATCACACCTCAAATCTTGACCTCCACAGGACCTCTGGCCCAGACCAGACTGTTGTATAAATCTCTAGAATTCACCAGAAACTTGGATTTCCTGGGGCACCTCCAGCTGCCATGATGTCAAACTCCTCCGAGATCTGCCACATTTGATTTCTCTAACATCAATTGTTGACGTCTTCGGACAGTACTGTCATTCTGCAATCACGAAAGCAACATGAAAACAAACTGTAATTAAAAAGACAAAAGCTGCTGCATGGATTTAAGGGATGTAGAGGGGACATTTCAATCCCTTGTGGAACCAGACATCTCATTAGAAGGCATCACTGTCACTGTCACAGCCCTGGGCAGACTTGGGAGGAGTGGGGGGCTGAAAGTGCCAGTCTTGGAACTGAGTCATTACCCAGGCACAAACCCCCGGAGGAGCAGTGGGTTTTTCACAGCCTCGTCTGTGCCACCCCTAATCTAATACAATACGGTTAGTACCTCGTTTGGGGGAGATGAGGAGGGAGTTGAAAAAAGCATTACCCTCTAACTCCTCTCTGATTATCGTTATACTAATTCTATAGTGTTTAGTTGTATGAAAGCCTTGATTGAGGCCTTTTGAAAGAGACTAGTTTAGTTTAGCACAGGGCCAGATAGATAATGGATAATCAGTCTATATTTATCCTGTACAGTACATGCAGTCTTACTCATTCAGAATGTCAAAGCTACAGCGACGTTCAACAAACTTTTTAAGAACTTTATGAAGCTAATGCAACAAAGTGGGCATAGACGTTCCGGCGGTGTTTGTATACCAATGAGACCAACGCGATTAAGCCCTCATTATTGGGTTCTGGTGACTCAGCCCAGGCTTGTAATTGTTCCGCGTTGGCTAGATGAACTTTGGTTGGCTTGAGTGTGCCTAATTGCCCGCTGTTGACCACATCCGTAGCGTTCGTTTCTGGGCGCTCTCCATTTGTTTTTCAACTACACGGTTCACATGGCTTCGCTGAGGGACAGACAGACAGAGCTTCAGCAACATACACCCTATAAATAATTCATTGGATTTTTTTCAGCTTCGCAGAAAGGAAAAATGAAAAACAATATCCCGGAAATGTTTGTCAGAAGCGCCTGTGGCCCCCCATTATGCAAACATATATCTTTTTTTTTTAAATAGCTAGATAATTTAAGACAAGAGTTCCTATGTAAAAGTAACCTTATTGGAATAGACATTTCTTCTTGTCTGTATTCCCTACTGTGTGTTGAACGTATGCGTTTGTTTTGCTGATACTTTAGACAGTCATTATTTTATTTGTGCGGTTTTCATTATATTAGTACATATATCACTTTTTCATATACGCAAATGTAACCTTGTCTAGAGAGAATTATACTTGTATTAAAACCAATATATATTTCTCCGGTATCTGTAAATACATTTCCCTGTTTCTGTTCTAGATGTCCTGGACTGCCATACATGATATATTTGAAGATAATGTGTATGTACAGATCAATGTTAAGAGTTTTACATACGATGCCTGTATTTTTTCAAAAGCCTTTTATTTGAACATTTTATTTATAACAAATAACAACCATTGCTTTGACGTGTTGAGTTCATTTCTTTATGTACTGGTTCACTGATTGGACTATTTTTATCCTCATGTGGCTCATTGAACATAAAGCCAATGGTTACACTGCACTTACAACAACCTTTACAACCAAATGGTTGTTTGTTTTGGTTGGAGTAAAAGAGTCCTGTTTGTCATAGGGACCGGATGTTGGAGCTGTCGTAAAGGCAGTAAGTAACAGGAGGCAACAGAATTCGGTGCAAAAAGTGTAAGCAATCCAATGGATATTTACATAGGACTACAAAAATATTTACAAAATAGGCAGATTCTCAAATACTGTCAAAACACTGATTTGAATTAAATAAAAACCTCAAAATCAGGCCTACTCTGCCAAAACAACTATAGCAGGCTGGGGTATACCAGACCACCCCACATGAACAAAAATATTATAGTATACTATGGCATAAATACTATAGTATTCACTCGTGTTTTTGCAGACTTCACTGTAGTATTCACTGTACTGTTTTTGTGGACTTGAGTCAGCATGATGTAGTATTTACTGTACTTTACTGTAGTATTTACAGTTAACTATAGTGTAAAAGAAAAAAAAAAAAAAGAAAAAAAGAAATTGTACTATATAAACTTTAGTAATTAATGTAGTGTTTTAGCAGATTGTAGTATACTATGGTATTTACTGTAGTGTTTACTATAGTGATTTTGTTTTATTATCTTTGACATTGAAGTTGAAGCGTTCTCCTTGAGGAAACCTACTGGATAAATACTAAAAGAGTACATTTTCCATAACTGGTAGGTAGGTAGGACTGGCGTCTGAACAGAGTTCAGGTTTCTCACTTATGGGTGGCACAAATTGGGATATGGGGGAGGGGAATGGGCAGGACATTAACAAATTAAATACTGTAGTATTTACTATAGTAAAAAAAGTATAGTGTTTTTGCAGAATGTAATGTTTTTGCAGACATTACTGTAGTATTCACTATAATGTTTTTTTGCCGATAATACTGTAGTACCACATATGTTAGAAGGATACTACAGTGTGTAGTATAGCATTCTACAGTATAGTAAGTACTGTAGTATTCTATAGTAAACTGTACGCTTTTTTTCATGTTGTTCCTCCAGCACATACTGTATACCTGAGGTAGAACAGAAGTGAAGCACATCACTTCTGATAAACAGACAGCTTTATACCAATGGGGTGATTCCGCTTCAAACCAGGCCAAAACATGAGCGTCACAGCAGTTGAAGCTTAGGTCAATACATTACATTCAATAGGAAAATATGAGCGTCACAGTGGTTGATGCTTAGGTTAAGACATTGCATTCAATTTAAAAAAAGTTGGTGATAAAGCTGCAATAGAGATATTGTTTAGCGACTCAGACAGACAGGCAGGCAGGCAGGCAGACAGACATAACCACAAAGACAGACAGACAGACAGACAGACAGACAGACAGACAGACAGACAGGCAGACAGACAGACATTCAAAGACAGACAAGACATGAACACTCACAGACAGACAGACAGACATGTACACACACAGACAGACAGACAGATGTAAAATAACATGACCGAATTCATTCTAACAAGGCTCTTAGTTTCTAAAACTGTAAGACCATTGTGTCCAATTAAGGCAAAACTACTTCGGGACCAATTCACTTTCACATGCTGGGTCTCTACCGTCTCCAGTCAGAAATATGTAAAAGTTAGGAAAACTCCCCGTATGACCTCAGCTAAATGATACCACGTGTGAATTGTGCTTCGAGCCTCAACAGTTCTGTTGATGTCACTCAAAAGCACCTTAAATCTAGGGCAGGCTTCAAGTGAGGCCTACCTTTCTGCCATGCAGTGGGGGAAAGGGCACATTACTTAATTCCTAATTGGATTAGGGTTAGGGTTATGTCTATGGTTGAGACCGTAACCCTACTGTAGCTTCATGCCCATTCCCAGTTCAACCCTAAAACTAACCCTAACTCTAACCCTTACCCTAACTCTAACCCTAACCCTATGTTCACATCCCGGCTCAACTCTAACTCTAACCTCAATCCTGAACGTAACCCTGTCTGTCTGTCTATGAGTGTATATGTCTGTCTGTCTGTCTGTCTGTCTGTCTGTCTGTCTGTGTCTCTCACCAATTTGCCTATTGCAGCTTTATCACCAGCTTTTATTGCATTGAATACAATGTATTGACCTAAACATCAACCACCGCGATGCACATCTTTTCCTATTGAAGGAAATGTATTGATCTAAGCGCCAACTACTGTGACGCTCATCTTTTCCTATTGAATGCAATGCAATGACCCTACTGTGACGTCTACCCTTTCCCATTGAATGCAATGTATTGACCTAAGCATAAACTACTGTGACACTCATCTTTTCCCATTGAATGCATGATGCATATCTATCTTTTTGCAATATCGTCACAGGAAGTTTTTAGGCTGATACTAGGCTGGGATCCACTCCAATTTGCTTACCCATCCAACATATCCACTCAAGATGCCATTTCCATCTCAATCCACACAGCTCCATCACACTTGGACAAGAAGAACATCTGTGAGAATGCTGTTCATTGACTATAGTTCAGCATTCAACACCATTGTTCCCTCCAAGCTTGTCACCAAGCTCAGGGCCACCCTCTATAACTGGATCCTGTGTATCCTGACGGGCAGACCACAGGCTGTGAGAGTTGGCAACAACACCTCCTCCACAATGGCTCTCAACACGGGGGACCCTCAGGGATGTGTGCTCAGCCCACTGCTCTACTCCTTGTTCACCTACGACTGCGTGGCGAAACACGACACCAACTCCATTATCAAGTTTGTTGATGGCACCGAGGTTGTAGGCCTGATCACCAACAGCGATGAGATTGCCTACAGGGAGGAGGTCAGAGACCTGTCAGTGGGACCACAGTGTTTTTTGGATGAAAAACGTTCCCGTTTTAAACAAGATATTTTGTCACGAAAAGATGCTCGACTATGCATATAATTGACAGCTTTGGAAAGAAAACACTCTGACGTTTCCAAATCTGCAAAGATATTATCTGTGAGTGCCACAGAACTGATGCTACAGGCGAAACCAAGATGAAATTTCAAACAGGAAATGCCCCAGATTTTGGAGGCGCTGTGTTCCAATGTCTCCTTATATGGCTGTGAATGCGCAAGGAATGAGCCTACACTTTCTGTCGTTTCCCCAAGGTGTTTGCAGCATTGTGACGTATTTGTAGGCATATTATTGGAAAATTGACCATAAGAGACTGGTGTCCTCCGTCGAAATTGGTGCGCAATCTCCAGCTGCATGCATTTTTCCATGTCATTCAGAGGAGAAACAAACTTCCACAAATGATATATCATCGAATAGATATGTGAAAAACACCTTGAGGATTGATTCTAAACAACGTTTGCCATGTTTCTGTCGATATTATGGAGTTAATTTGGAAAAAAGTTTGGCGTTATAATGACTGAATTTTCGTTTTTTTTTTCTTAGCCAAACGTGATGAACAAAACGGAGCGATTTCTCCTACACAAATAATATTTTTGGAAAAACTGAACATTTGCTATCTAACTGAGAGTCTCCTCATTGAAAACATCCGAAGTTCTTCAAAGGTAAATTATTTTATTTGAATGCTTTTCTTGTTTTTGTGAAAATGTTGCCTGCTGAATGCTAGGCTTAATGCTATGCTAGCTATCAAAACTCTTACACAAATGCTTGTTTTGCTATGGTTGAAAAGCATATTTTGAAAATCTGAGATGACAGTGTTGTTAACAAAAAGCTAAGCTTGAGAGCCAATATATTTATTTCATTTCATTTGCGATTTTCATTAATAGTTAACGTTGCGTTATGGTAATGAGCTTGAGGCTATAATTACGCTCCCGGATACGGGATTGCTCGTCGCAACAGGTTTTAATCAGCATCCACATCACAGAGAACTTGACATGGACCACAACACGACAACTTTAGTCAAAAAGGCTTAACAGCGCCTCTTCTACCACAGGCGGCTGAGGAAATTCTGCATATCCCCCGAACAATCTGCAACTTCTACCACTGCACAATTGATAGCGTCCTGACAGGCGGCATCATGGCCTGTTACGGAAACTGCTCCGCTCCCGACCCGCAAGGCCCTTCAACGGGTGCTGAAGATAGCCCAGTCTATCACTGGGGCCCAGCTCCCACCCATAGAAGACATTTACTCCAAGCGGTTCCTCAGGAAGGTCTGCAACATCATCAAGGACGCACACACACGCCAGCCACGGACTGACTGTTTACTCCTTTATCATGGTATCGGTGCATCGAGATCCGGACCTCCAGGCTCAGAGACAGTTTTTACCCTCAAGCCATCTGACTGCTGAACACCTGAATCAGGACCGACCCCCTGCATACCAACAGTCTCCTTGCACTGGAGCTCACACCCTAGCACACATACAGTACGTACAAAGTAAACACATACTGTATACACACACGGACGCACACACACACATACTTTCACGGTACATATCCACGACTCCAGCTATTACATCCTATTATTGCACATTCAACAATTTGCTCTCAATCCCGCCTTCCTGGCACGTGTAAATATTCTACTGTAAATGTTTGCCCCCTTTAAATTGTTTAAATGCCTACCTGTATTTATATTTCTGAAAAATGTACTCTATTTCTATTCCATCGAGCTAAATCTATTTGATTGTTCCTTTTTTTAAATTCTTACTATGCGGCATTGTCGAGAGTGAACCTGCAAGTAAGCGTTTCATTGTATTGTGTGCCATGTGTATCCTGTGCGTATGGCAAATAAACTTCACTTGACACAGGCGCAGTGTATTATTTTCAATACCTCTGGGTCTATGTAGACAGCATGCTCACATGTTTTACTCAAACATGATGTGAATTATTCATAAAAACATTATGAATCGACTACATAGGCAGAAAACCACAACGCCAATATGACTTGGCCAAAATCAGCACCACAGACCAGGCAAACGTTGTCCAAAGCCACACAGCTGAGCCTCATCCCCAAATCACCCAGCTACAGCAGAGCTGTAATTAACACCACTTTAGTCTCCCAACATGGCAGATGGTAAGCTTTTATCAGAACTGCTGCTTGCTCTCGCACTGTTTCTGCTGTTTGTAAATCCCACAAGTAACTCCGTGGTCTCCGTTGATTTCTAGGATTGTGTAGCCTGGTTTTACTGTAAACACTGGCTTGTTGGGCTTTAGGCAAACCAGGTCACCATGGTAACCCATGGACAGGCAGACAGACCTAGATACCCACAAGCTTGGGATCTTGGCCAAGTAAAAAGTGTTCCGGGATGTGAAATAATACACATATGGTCTAACTTACAGTCAATCCGCCAACCACATCATTCAATGTATTTGAAGTTTCATTTAAACTTTGACTAACACTTAGATTGATTGTTGTTGAAATGGGAAAGGTTGAGGTCTCCTCATCCGAGGCTCCGAGCCAGAGGGAGATGGGTCTGAGGTTTCCTCAGGATGCCATGCCAACCGACTGCTCTGTCTGCCCCGCAGTAAGACCAATCAAGTGTAGTGAAATCTTTCTGTCACTCAAGTGTGTTTGAAGTGATTCTCCTGCCTCTTTTGATTGGCATGCATAATACTGTATGTTCAAGCAGAGACGAAGAGAGGCCCAACTGGGGAAAATCTGTCTCCCTCTGGCAGGTGGCGTTTTTTGTTGTCATTTCGCCCACCAAGCAAGAAGCTTTTGTATGGAGGTCAATGAGAGTGTAGAAGTTGGTCAACAAAAAAATGAATGGCTTATTTGATACGTAAGGTTTGTTTGATCGAATAGTAGTTTTGGAATGCTTAAGTTGTTACGAGTGTACTGCTATAAGTAGACTTTATATTGGAGTTGTCTTGAGATGGCTATTCATATTCATGGCATGAGGCTAGTAAAATAGCATCTCTCTCCCTTGAATGCAATGCGGTTGACGTCAACAATCCTCATCGAAATGTTTAAAAGGATTACAATAATGAGATGTATCCACCAATCCAAAGACAGGTTAGGCGGGAGCTGGACAGCCTGCCGTGCCCCTTTGTGGACAACAACTCCCATTGTTAGGGTGGAAAGACATGTACAGTATATTGTCAGTATATCCATAATCTTTGGTTCAAGCCTCCTCTCACCAAGCAGGATTCCTACTACAATGTGAGGTGCCTATGAAAGCAAGGATGTAGCTGACCTATGAGAGAGAGCATTTAACGAGTTCAGTGAGTTTTTTTGTCTCTGAAACCCTCTGGCTTTTAGCTTTGGAGAAAATAACAACTGTTGAATTAGTTATGTAGACCTGAAAATGAGACCTGATGTTTGATTTGTCAATCTTACGTCTCGTCAAAAACAAATTCAAATAACTGCACACTTCTCAATTATTCAGGCGCAATTCTGCTGGAAAATACTTACTCGGCTTAATAGCAGTCTAAATTCCTGGTTTTTCAAACAACTTCAAATAAATAAACCACCAAATTCAATCAAAAATTCAACAACAGAGGGAGACTGAGCCTTATTCGCACCTTATCATCAAACACAGTGAGCGGACAACACAGGAATAGCCGAGCCTGGGCATGGTTTAATAAGCTTTAGTTAATAACATTGAGAATATGATGGTATTAGATTTCCAGAGTATATAGTGACATGGTCGGGAATGAGTCAGCATAACACCATGTCAGTTCTCTCATGACAACATGACCACACAATGACCTTTCTCACTTCTTCCCCTCTGCTTTTCTCCATCCCTTTTTGTTACTTTTTCCATCCAAAAGGTCACCAATATCTCACCCTTATCTGTTGTTTTTACTTGATAATTACGTGCAGGAGAGAGAAAAGAGGGCTGGCTAACTAGAGGAGTGAAGGGCAGATGGAAAGAAACCCCCCTGGAGGTGTAAATGCATAACAACCAGCTCTATGATTAGAACCAGGTGATAGGCCCCCTCTTTCCCCATCCTGTCTCCATCAGTTTCCCCAACAAACCCTTTCAAAGCCCCCCCGGAAGGCACTGTGCGGGTCAACTTTACAAAAGTACATATTGAGTGATGTAATAGATACAATACATTAGCCACGGAAGTATTTTAGCCATTGACTTTATCGATCAACATCATTGTCGATTTACTTAATCGCCTTTTTCCCCGACGTTGTTTCGATCTACATTAATAATTTTTTTGCTCTTGAGTCGTTCATGCAGCTAGGTGTAGACGGCAGAAAGGAAGGAGTCACACTTGAAAAGGCTTTCAGTTGAGCACCGGAAAACAGAAGCGTGACACACTTGACACATTCGTTTGACATTTGAATGCCTTTGCACTCGTTCAGTGTGTTGCACGCAATGTGAAAGTAAAATAATGCACGTGTCAATTCAAATGACATGTAGTACTAATGTTGAGTGTCATATTATGCTTATGTAAGAATGGTAAAGACCTCATACGTACCCCCTCCACTAAAGCATCTCTGTGAGTAAGCATCATGACTATCATGGCAATCATGCCAAGCATGTCAACTCATAGGTGTCATGCTCGTCGTCATAAGTGTTCGGAAATGGTCTCCAAGTGTTTTAAAATGGTCTTTGACGCACATTGGCGCTCCAACCTTCAACCTGCATCGATTCTAAGTAAATGCTATGCCTCCACAAATAGCAGCTTATCAGTTTAGCTGTCGGACGTGATTTGTTGTGAATGGTCAAGGCCTGGAGGGCTGGGTAACATTTCCAAACGCCTGGCAACCCAATAAACCTTGGCCACTGACCTTTCCGTCCTGGTCATTGGGCCTTGGTCATTGGCCTCGTTGAACGTAACTCGATTACAGCCCCTAATGTCCCACAGAAAGTAGCTCTTACAGGCAGGACCCAGTAGGCATTGTGGAGGAGAGATGTCCTAATCTCGTTGTTTTTAATGTATAATACCCTCTTTCTTTCTTTCTTTCTTTCTGTTGTTGTTACTGCTGCTCCACTAGTTGATGCTCTCTTGATTTGGTCTCTCTCTCTCTCTCTCTCTCTCTCTCTCTCTCTCTCTCTCTCTCTCTCTCTCTCTCTGTCTCTCTATGATACACATGTTATACTGATGTTACACTATTTCAAATTGTTTGACCCCACCTTGATGAGAATGTTGTTGTTGCTAAAACTATAGAAGTGATGTTCCCAAAATAAATCTGGAATGAATAAAGTTCAAATAAGAAAATAAATGAATAACGTGAATGGGAATACTCAATGCTGTTTATTGTCTGTGTTAGGCCCTTCCTTGACAGAATTACTGCCAGTGGGGGACACAAGACCGGCTCTGTGATGTCTTCATGGAAGATTCCAGAGGCACAAACAAGGCTCAAGGTACAGAACAACATTATAAGTTAATGACCTTTGTCTTTGTAACTCGCCGCAGTACAGTGTGCTATGAGTCGTGTAGACTAGCTAGGGTGAAATTGAATATTCGGGGAGGTACCCATGGCTCAAGGTAGGCTCAGAACAACATTACCAGTTAACCACCTTCGTCTTTGCAACTCCTCACAAACTTTTTGCAGTATAGTGTGCTACGTGTAGGCTAATTAGGATGAAATGGTAAGCGTCAGAGAGGTGCTGTCATCAGAACTCGACAAGGTTAATTCTGGCCACCCAGAGGATGTGATGACTAGCACTTAAGCCGCATCATAATCCGCAGCTCGTACGTGGAGCTTTGACTGTCGTGCGCAAGCACCTTGGAGTGCCTGCAGAGCATCCTCCCTGTCCTCAAAACTAAAGGCGATATAATCACAAAAAAAATCCACTTATCAATGACGTCACTGTGTTGATTATGCAGCCCAGAGCTTATCCTTGATGAGATTTATACATTTTTTTTAAGTATTTCTTTACATCATTTTTTTTATTGATTTCAATTGATCTCGGTTATACGATGGTCTGATGAATGGTATATAGTGATGTCATGTCCAATGTGGCTAAGTTGGTGTTTCGCATGTTGGTAGAGCATGGTGCTTGCAACACCAGGGTTGTGGGTTCAATTCCCACAGGGTATCAGTATGAAAATGTATGAAAATGTATGCAGGATCACTACAGACCCAGGTTTGATCATGGGCTGTATCACAACCGGTTGTGATCGGAAGTCCCATAGGGCGGCGCACAATTGGCCCAGCATTGTCCAGGTGAAGGGAGGGTTTGGTTGGGGGGAGGGTCTTTACTTTTCTCATTGCACTCTATTAGGTTGTGTTAATAAAAACGGACAATTTAATTCTTACAACATTAACGGAATGTCTTGTGCAACCTAACTTAAACATTGCATGAATGTCATCACCACTGAGCATATTTTATGTTTTGGGAACCTATCCTCTTGTAATGTACCCACACTGCTCCAACAACCTAATTACACTTTCTAGGAACCTTTAAAGAACTCAGAAAGGTTGTTCTGTCCACATTCTTGCAACATCGAAATAACGTTTTCTGCACCCTAATAGAAACATTGGAGAATCATCCACACAACTGGACAGTTTTTGTGTTTTGGGAACATATCTTTTGTGATGTTCCCACCAGACTGTTCCCACAACCTAAAGAAACATTCTGGGAACCATTAAAGAACAGATGAAATGTGTTCTAGGAACATTCTTGCAACATCAGGCAAATGTTTTATACAAACAATTCTTTAATCGTCACCACGACCGGACTGTTTTTGTGTCATGAGAACATTTGATGCGACCTAACCAATGTTCTGGGAAGTTTCACAAAACCAATAAGTGAACAGCAGTTTCAAAGGTGGTTGGGCTGTTCTAGTTCATCTCATGAACCTATGGTAAAAATGAGTATCAGACCTCTTTCTGTACAAGCCATGACTTGAGATCCTGGCCTCCTTAGGTCATTGACATCTTGAAACACAGTCATCTTGTTCTGTAAGTGACTAAGTACTGTAAACCATTGGGGCGGCAGATACAACTCTTACCTTCACTCTTACCTTGACTCTGTAATGCACACACATTGCACTTGCAGTAATAGTCAACACATTCAGCTCTGTGAGATTCCAATGCACTGGTGAAATGAATCTGTCTGTAAGTCAGTTAACAACGCAATGACTCATGTTCTAGCATTCTAACAAGACCTAATTACCGCTTAACAATTGAACAGCAACAACTGGATTTCAAGCCAATGGCAAGTTTTTAGATAACCCATAATGTTTCATTTAGTGTATAGTATGAGTTTTCTGTTGGTGGGGTAAAAATACAGCTTTGGACAAATGAATATACTGTATGTGCCTTGACATTGAAATAACTGTCAGGTAACAGGAGTGTGAATAGATATTTATAGTTTAATACAGGGTTAAAACATTTCTTAAATATCCTTTCTATCATGTCAGAGAGTAAAGTTCCTCATTCGCCTGTTTGATAATAATGATATACAGTATAACGTGCTATCAACTATGTATATCCTATTTTTGACTTTGATTACAGCTGATTTCTTTGATTTGTTGATGCTACCATGTTTACGGATAGTCCTGACTGAATCATGATTAATGATGAGTGAGAAAGTGGCAGAGGCATAAATATCATACCCACCAAAAATGCTAACCTCCCCTGTTATTGTAATGGTGAGAGGTTAGCATGTCTTTAGGGTATGATATTTGTGCGTCTAACTTTCTCACTCATCATTAATCACGATTCATTCAGGACCATCTGTAATAACGGTAGCATCCTAATGAATGTAGAAGTGTTTAGAAACATATTATATTCTTATTTGCAATAAAAGTGACTCCAAAATGAGACAATATATGATTTACCATGAATTTCTATTGGGCACCAAATAATCTGAAACAGAACCAAAACAAACAGCAAATGCTTCCAACAAGTTTGTAGAGTCACAAGCTTGATGTAATCATTGCGTGCTAGGAATATGGGACCAAATACTAAACTTTTGACAACTTTAAAAATACACATAGAAGTGAATTTGTCCCAATACTTTTGGTTTCCTAAAATGGGGAGACTATGTACAAAATGTGCTGTAACTGTTTCTAAACGGTTCATCCGATATGGATGAAAATACCCTTAAATTAGACCGTCTACACTTTAACCCCATTGTCATTGTATCATTTCAAATCCAAAGTGATAGGGTACAGAGCCAAAACAACAACAACAACACAATTTACCCCGGGTATGGGGTACATTTCTTGGCACAATTTACACCGGGTTGGGGGTAAATTGAGCCGTAGACCAGGGTAAGTTAAGCCGTCTATAAAATATTACCACTACCTACAGTATATAAAACCATGTCTATCTTTCTTTCCCAAACACAATTCAAAACAATCACCTTTTTGTATTTTAGTCATTTTAAGCATCTTTTAACACACCTAGCAAACACTTTGTACTTTTTAAAATACTTTTAACATAGGCCAGGCCCTGCTGTTACCTCATATCCCAGTGATAATACATTGCATTACGTCTGCGAAGAAAACACTTCAATTTTCTCAACTTACCCCATGGCCATTGGCTCAACTTACCCCATGGCCATTGGCTTAACTTACTCCATGGCCATTGGCTCAACTTACTCCATGGCCATTGGCTCAACTTACTCCATGGCCATTGGCTCAACTTACTCCATGGCCATTGGCTCAACTTACTCCATGGCCATTGGCTCAACTTACTCTATGGCCATTGGCTCAACTTACTCCATGGCCATTGGCTCAACTTACTCCATGGCCATTGGCTCAACTTACTCCATGGCCATTGGCTCAACTTACTCCATGGCCATTGGCTCAACTTACTCCATGGCCATTGGCTCAACTTACTCCATGGCCATTGGCTCAACTTACTCCATGGCCATTGGCTCAACTTACCCCAAGGCAAACATTTTGACTACATTATCTCACACAGCTACAAGGATGCACTTTCATGCTAGGTTTAGGACCTTATATTGAAGCTTATAGAGACCCCAACTGATGTATACTGTAGAACACTCTTAAAATGATCTATTTTGGTTTAGATACAAGCATCATGAAATGTCTAACACAATAAATTAATTTGACTTGGTGAAAATCAGTTTTGTGGACTTAACTTGCTTATCACTTTTTTCCATGGGGCTTCTTCCTTGATCATGAAATGATGACCTCTTCCTAAATATTTGGTAAAATTATACATTTTGTGTATGGTTTCCTTCAAACACGGGTCGCTCAACTTACCTTTGACTCAACGTACCCCACTCCCCACTATACCATGTTCAAAATATACAGTGAGATTGCTTGTATCTGAGTGTATGTCTCAATTTCTGACCTGTAAAGTACTTCGAAACTTAACTATTTATAGTTTTGAATAACATTAAATGCAGTGGTGGAAAAAGTACCCAAATGTTATACTTGAGTAAAAGTAAAGATACTTTACTAGAAAATGACTCAAGTTAAAGTGAAAGTCACCCAGTAAAATACTATTTGAGTAAAAGTCTAAAAGTATTTGGTTTTAAATAAACTTAAGTATCAAAAGTAAATGTATGAATTATTAAAAAATATTTATATTTAGAAAACCAGACGGCACAATTTTTTTTTTTTTTTAATGTATGGATAGCCAGGGGCACTCTCCAACACTCACACACATAATTTACAAACAAAGCATTTATGGTGAATGAGTCCACCAGATCAGAGGCATTAGGGATGACCAGGAATGTTATTTTGATAAGTGCGTGAATTGGACCATTTTCTGTCCTGCTAAGAATTTAATATGTAACGACTACTTTTGGGTGTCAGGGAAAATGTATGGAGTGAAAAGTACATTATTTTTTTGAGGAATGTAGTGAAGTAAAAGTAAAATTAGTCAAAAATATAAAGAGTAAAGTAAAGTACAGATATCCCCCCAAAAAACTACTGTAACGGTTCTCTTGTTGTGGAGTAGAGGCGGACCAAAACGCAGCGTGGTGGTTGTTCATTGTAGTTTAATGAAGACACTATACATGAACAAACTAACGAAAACAAGAAACGTGAGAACTCAAAACAGCCCAATCTGGTGTAAACACAAAGACAGGAACAATCACCCACAAACACACAGTGAAACCCAGGCTACCTAAATATGGTTCCCAATCAGAGACAATGACGAACACCTGCCTCTGATTGAGAACCATATCAGGCCGAACATAGAACTAGACAAACTAGACATGAAACATAGAATGCCCACTCAGATCACACCCTGACCAACCACAACATAGAAATATACAAAGTAAACTATGGTCAGGGTGTGACAGTACCCCCCCCCCCAAGGTGCGGACTCCGGCCGCAAAACCTGAACCTATAGGGGAGGGTCTGGGTGGGCATCTGTCCGCGGAGGCGGCTCTGGCGCTGGACGTGGACCCCACTCCATAATAGTCTTTGTCCACCTCCTTAGCGTCCCTAGATAGGTGACCCTCCTAAGAGACAGCTCGGGACAGAGGGACAGCTGCTCGGGACAGAGGGACAGCTGCTCGGGACAGAGGGACAGCTGCTCCGGGCGGAGGGGCTCTAGCGGCCCCTGGCTGACTGGCGGCACTGGCGGCCCCTGGCTGACTGGCGGCCCCTGGTTGACTGGCGGCGCTGGCGCTGGGCTGACTGGCGGCACTGGCGGCCCCTGGCTGACTGGCGGCACTGGCGGCCCCTGGCTGACGGGCGGCCCCTGGCGGCCCCTGGCAGACGGGCGGCACTGGCGGCGCCGGGCAGACGGGCGGCACTGGCGGCGCCGGGCAGACGGGCGGCACTGGCGGCGCCGGGCAGACGGGCGGCACTGGCGGCGCCGGGCAGACGGGCGGCGCTGGGCAGACGGGCGGCGCTGGGCAGACGGGCGGCGCTGGCGGCGCTGGCGGCGCCGGGCAGACGGGCGGCGCCGGGCAGACGGGAAGCTCCGGCAGAGGCGCCGGACAGGCGGGAGGCTCCGGCAGAGGCGCCGGACAGGCGGGAGGCTCCGGCAGAGGCGCCGGACAGGCGGGAGGCTCCGGACAGGCGGGAGGCTCCGGCAGAGGCGCCGGACAGGCGGGAGGCTCCGGCAGAGGCGCCGGACAGGCGGGAGGCTCCGGCAGAGGCGCCGGACAGGCGGGAGGCTCCGGCAGAGGCGCCGGACAGGCGGGAGGCTCCGGCAGAGGCGCCGGACAGACGGGAGGCTCCGGCAGCGCTGGAGAGGAGGAAGGCTCTGGACGGATGGGCCGGAGAGACAGCCTGGTACGGGGAGCTGCCACCGGAGGGCTGGGGTGTGGAGGTGGTGACGGATAGACCGGGCCGTGCAGGCGCACTGGAGCTCTTGAGCACCGAGCCTGCCCAACCTTACCCGGTTGAATGGTCCCGGTCGCCCTGCCAGTGCGGCGTGCGCAAGGCTGGTGCCATGTAAGCCGGCCCAAGGAGACGCACTGGAGACCAGATGCGTAGAGCCGGCTTCATGGCACTTGGCTCGATGCCCACTCTAGCCCGGCCGATACGCGGAGCTGGAATGTACCGCACCGGGCTGTGCACCCGCACTGGGGACACCGTGCGCTCCACAGCATAACACGGTGCCTGCCCGGTCTCTCCAGCCCCCCGGTAACCACAGGAAGTTGGCTCAGGTCTCCTACCTGGCGTAGCCATACTCCCTGTTAGCCCCCCCCCAAGAAATTTTTGGGGCTGACTCCCGGGCTTCCATCCACGACGCCGCGCTGCCTCCTCATACCAGCGCCTCTCCGCTTTCGCCGCCTCCAGTTCTTCTTTGGGACAGCGATATTCTCCTGGCTGAGCCCAGGGTCCTCTTCCGTCTAATTCCTCCTCCCATGTCCATACCTCCTCGCGCTGCTCCTGCTGCTGCTTTTTCCGTTGCCCATTACCACACCGCTTGGTCCTGTTGTGGTGGGTGATTCTGTAACGGTTCTCTTGTTGTGGAGTAGAGGCGGACTAAAACGCAGCGTGGTGGTTGTTCATTGTAGTTTAATGAAGACACTATACATGAACAAACTAACGAAAACAAGAAACGTGAGAACTCAAAACAGCCCAATCTGGTGTAAACACAAAGACAGGAACAATCACCCACAAACACACAGTGAAACCCAGGCTACCTAAATATGGTTCCCAATCAGAGACAATGACGAACACCTGCCTCTGATTGAGAACCATATCAGGCCGAACATAGAACTAGACAAACTAGACATGAAACATAGAATGCCCACTCAGATCACACCCTGACCAACCACAACATAGAAATATACAAAGTAAACTATGGTCAGGGTGTGACAACTACTTAAGAAGTACTTTAAAGTATTTTTACTTAAATACTTTATACCACTGATTAAATGCCATGTTAACGATGCATACTAAAGTTGCAAATCCTGCCTCTGTAGAAACAGTGTTTCATAACATCCTTCAAATTAATTTCAGTTTTCTCAAGTGCCCTGTCCTCTGGGACAACTCACCATAGCACTCATCTCAAACTTGTCAAACAGCAAAGGTTCTCTCTCCTCTGCCTCATTGTGTGTGAAGAGGTTATATAATATTTTCATTTCTGGTCAAAAAAGACTGTAAAATCACCAAGAATTCAGCAAAAGGAAATCTGTAGTATTCCCACGAATATGATCTCAATGTAATCAAGCTTTGAAATTATTGTAATTTCAAAATACATTTTGTAAAATAATTTTTTGGCCTTAGTTGTGGTCAATTTGCAGTGTACACATTATTATAATTATGTTCTGGCCACTGACCACGCGCTCCGACAAAAATTAGCCCACGGCTGAATCTAGTTGCCTACCCCTGCCCCTTAGGGTTAATCAAAATGCCTCACAATGGCAGAAAGCATCAAACAGAAAACCGCTGGAATTGATTAAATATTGAAATACAAATCTCATCTGGAGAACAAAAAGACGAAGGTCACTTCCATGAAATCGTTCCCGCTGAGCATATAAAAGCTTCTTAAAAGTATGTCTTGTTCTGAATGTCCCTATGTGATGTTTTATGCTTCAACAATAGGCTAAATATACAACGTTTGAAATGTAAACAATAACCTTTAATTGTTTTAAGAAAAAAGCGACTTTTAATTGTGTTTTTAATTGTGGTAAATGTCACACATACATGAAGACGGGCAAACAATGAACATGCCGCTGCGAGACATTCAATGCATAAACAGCACACCCAATTGTACATGTCACTTACTTGAAAACGGATCACATAATACCAGTCTGTGTGTGAGGCGGGCGGGGGAAGAACAGATGTGACAGATATGACTCCTTATCTCTCTGTGTTTTTCTCTTCGTGTGCACTGAAACTTGTTGTGATGTATGCATGCTTCTAGCCTTGTGCTGTTTGTCCAATTTCTACACCAAGGTAAAATAATGGATGGAACATGCGTGCATGCACGCGCACAAGTGACAAAGGAGGTGAGGAGGGCTACCAAGTCTTGGGGGGGTCTGACATGCTGTACAGTAGATGTCGATGTTGACACTGTTATAGCTGTAGTAGTACAAACTGTTAAGCTCTGAGAAAGGGGAATTCTGGTGATGGATCAAGTCTAGTGGCTGCAGCTATACTGAACAAAAATATGAATGCTACAAGCAACAATTGAAAGATTTTTCAGAGTTACAGTTCACATAAGGAAATCAGTCAATTGAAATACATTCATTAGGATCTAAACTATGGATTTCACATGACTGGGAATACAGATAGGCAAACCAGTCAGTATCTGCTGTGACCACCATTTGCCTCATGCAGCACAACACATCTCCTTTGCATAGAGTTGATCAGGCTGTTGATTGTGGTCTGTGGAATGTTTTCCCACTCCTCTTCAGTGGCTGTGTGAAGTTGCTGAATATTGGCGGGAACTGGAACACGCTGTCATACACGTCGACCCAGAGCATCCCAAACATGCTCAATGGGTGACATGTCTGGTGAGTATGCAGGCCACTGTCACCATGGAGCACTTTGTTCACAATGTTGACATCAGCAAACCGCTCACCCACACAACGCCATACACTTGATTTACGGTTGTGATGGACGTTCTGCCAAATTCACAAAAATGACGTGGAGGCAACTTATGTAAGAAAAATGAACATTCAATTATCTGGCAACAGCTCTGGTGGAGACATCTGTGGCATTGTGTTTTGTGACAAAACTGCACATTTTAGTGTGGTCTTTTATTGTCACCAGCACAAGGTGCACCTGTGTAAAGATCATGTTGTTTAATCAGCTTCTTGATATGCCACACCTGTCAGGTGTAATGGATTTACTTGGCAAATGAGAAATGATCACTAACAGGGATGTAAACAATTTGTGCACAACATTTTTTTTAAATAGGCTTTTTTGTGTGTACAGAACATTTCTGGGATCTTTATTTCAGCTCATGAAACATGGGACTTACACTTTACATGTTGCGTTTCGAGTTTTGTTCAGTGTAAAACCGGACTGACCATTCCGATATGATATACGTCCCGACCTTTAGGAACACTAATAGCAGTACCTGTCTTCTAATGATTCTCAATGAACTTATAGGGAAAATGTAAAGACCATGCCATCACATACATATTAGCCCTTGTAACTGCACAAATTGCTGCTAATAATCAGTTAATGCGCTATTTGTGGATGCTAAATAACTGCACAATATAACCATTTCTCAGAATATGCATTGTATCTCAAACTCCTGTTTCTAAATGACTCTTAATTTTAAGTTATTATTTGCAACGTTTCAATTCAGACTGATCTTCGCCATTGTTCGCTCTCTATCATCTTGACTTTCTCCTCACTCCTTTTTCACTGACTCCAGCTTTCTGTCACAGTCTATGACACACACTGAGAGAGTTGCCCATTTTCCCCACAAAACTCCCCCTCTTTCATTTCTATTTTGACAACTAAAATATTTTACTTCAAAGCCCAGCGCATAAAGAATACAAATTTGCAATGTAATCACTCAATCCTGTTCACAATGGATTTGACTTTCTCATTGCTTTTGTTTGAACAAATCTGCCGAAATGTGAAAATATGCTTTATGTAACATCCTTAACTAATCTGAACAGCACTGTGCAATTCTAAGATGCTTAGATTTGACTCACTTAGTGGCAAACATGTTTTACAGTGTCATTCATCTTAACTGTGGCGTTTAATGTATTTAATAAGCGATTTGAATAATGTTTCCTTTGTATTAAAATATACTATTTATAATGTAAAAGTAATATCTTCTAAGAACAGCGAACTAGTTTTGAGCCGAAGCTGACCACAGATCCATTTCAGATGAGCCCACATAGCTCAGTTCATAAGTGAAATCCGGTACCCATACACAGAGTATGAAGCATTTCTATGGTAGAAACTGTAGTTAGGCCACTCTAGAATCCACTGTAACACAAAGAATATTGTCTTTTGGCACGTAATTATTTTCTGCTGAATAAAATGGCCGACACAGAAGGTCAGTTTCCAATATCACTGGGTTTTTGAGGAATAAGTCCTGTACTATCCAATAGCCATGTAATGAATCCCCAGCCATGCTACAGTGGAATTGACATCAGAACTGCGGGCCGCTGAGCAAGTAAATGAGCTCTACTGTATGTGCTTTACATAGGGTTAAGGTTCGGGTAAGGTATTTTCTTCTCATTTGTGCTTTTCTCCAGCATGGCAAGGTAGCCTAGTAACAACCATGAAAGTAAGTAATGACCGTGAAGCCCCCTTGTTCAAGGTAACAACCACATGGTCCTTGAAGTGCAGTCTGGGATATGGTCACAGATGGGCCTGCCATGCGTGGGAATGACCCATGACCTCCCTTTGACCCCAGCTATCCCTCAACGATCTTCCCAGGAGGTAACAGCGACAGTGATCAGGTGCCTACACTTCCACAACAACTCCTAAACACAAGATAGGAGATCACAGAAATTGCAGGCGATAACAAAAAGCTAAGGAATAGAGAGAAGGCATGAAAAGATAAATGTTTTGAACTTTGCCCCGGGGAGATTATGTTATGCTTGGAGAGGACCGATGCCCAAGTAAGCAGCAGACGGCTACTTGGTCTAATTTAGTATTTTCATAGCGGCAGGGAGACAAATGCGTAGTAGAGCCAGAGATGAGAGATGCGTGGACATGTTACACTGCAATAACTGCCAATTGGAGGAGAGGGTCATGGATGTTAAGAGAAGTGGGCAGCATAATTTGGATTTGAATAAGATTACATGCACTGTAAAAATAGAAAGACTCAAAACACCGTCATTGTGTATTAAAACCATGGAAAGTAATGCACCTAACCTGATATTTGGTGTTTGGAGGGTGTATGAATGTAAACCCAACGTAAGCGTCATGATACACATAAAGTGTTTCAAAACCGAATAGAATTACTCTGAAATAGTGGTTCTTCATTGGACCATTACACAGTCAAGCACACAGCAAAAACAAATTCTGCGGTGAATTGAAATTGACAAAAAACAACCAACATACATTGAGTATATCAAACATTTGAAAAACCTTCTTATTATGGAGTTGCACACATAACAGCCTCAATTTGTCGGGGCATGGACTCTACAAGGTGATTTGATTTCAAATCAAATCACATTTTATTAGTCACATGTGCGGAATACAACAGCTTACAGTGAAATGCTTCTTTACAAGCCCCTAACCAACAATGCAGTTGAAAAAATATTAATAAGAATAAGAAATAAAAGTAACAAGTAGTTAAAGAGCTGCAGTAAAATAACAATAGCGAGACTGTATACAGGGGGTACCGGTTCAGAGTCAATGTGCGGGGGCACCGGTTAGTCAAGGTAATTGAGGTAATATGTACATGTAGGTAGAGTTATTAAAGTGACTAAGCATAGATAATGACAGAGAGTAGCAGCGGCATAAAGGGGGGGTGGGATATGCAAATAGTCTGGGTAGCCATTTGATGTTCAGGAGTCTTATGGCTTGGGGGTAGAAACTGTTTAGAAGCCTCTTGGACCTAGACGGTACCACTTGCCGTGTGGTAGCAGAGAGAATAGTCTATGACTAGGGTGACTGGAGTCTTTGACAATTTTTAGGGCCTTCCTCTGACACCGCCTGGTATAGAGGTCCTGGATGGCAGGAAGCGTGGCCCCAGTGATGTACTGGGCCGTACACACTACCCTCTGTAATGCCTTGCGGTCGGAGGCCGAGCAGTTGCCATACCAGGCAGTGATGCAACCAGTCAGGATGCTCTTGATGGTGCAGCTGTAAAACCTTTTGAGGATCTGTGGACCCATGCCAAATCTTTTCAGTCTCCTGAGGGGGAATAGGTTTTGTCGTGCCCTCTTCATGACTGCCTTGGTGTGCTTGGACCATGTTAGTTTGTTGGTAATGTGGACACCAAGGAACATGAAGCTCTCAACCTGCTCCACTACAGCCGCGTCGATGAGAATGGGGGGCGTGCTCGGTCCTCCTTTTCCTGTAGTCCCCAATCATCTCCTTTGTCTTGATCACGTTGAGGGAGAGGTTGTTGTCCTTGCATAACAAGGTCAGGTCTCTGACCTCCTCCCTATAGGCTTTCTCTTCATTGTCGGTGATCAGGCCTACCACTGTTGTGTCAACAGCAAATTGAATGATGGTTTTGGAGTTGTGTCTGGCCATGCAGTCATGAGTGAACAGGGAGTACAGGAGAGGACTGAGCACACACCCCTGAGGGGCCCCCGTGTTGAGGATCAGCGTGGCGGATGTGTTGTTACCTACCCTTACCACCTGGGTTGGCCTGTCAGGAAGTCTAGGATCCAGTTGCAGAGTGAGGTGCTTAGTCCCAGGGTCCTTAGCTTATTGATTAGCTTATTAGCTTATTGATTAGCTAAGGCACTATGTTGTTGAGGCCTGAGCTGTAGTCAATGAATAGCATTCTCACATAGGTGTTCCTTTTGTCCAGGTGGGAAAGGGTAGTGTGGAGTGCAATAGAGATTACATCATCGTCGTCATCGTTCGGTATGCAAATTGGAGTGGGTCTAGGGTTTCTGGGATAATGGTGTTGATGTGAGCCATGACCAGCTTTTCAATGCATTTCATGGCTACAGATGTGAGTGCTATGGGTCAGTAGTTATTTAGGCAGGTTACCTTACTTTTCTTGGGCACAGTGACTATGGTGGTCTGCGTAAAACATGTTGGTATTACAGACTCGGACAGGGAGAGGTTGAAAATGTCAGTGAAGACACCTGCCAGTTTGTCAGCGCATGCTCGCAGTACATGTCCTGGTAATCCATCTGGCCCTGCGGCCTTGTGAATGTTGACCTGTTTAAAGGTCTTACTCACATCGGCTGCGGAGAGCGTGATCACACAGTCATCCAGAACAGCTGGTGCTCTCATGCATGTTTCAGTGTTGCTTGCCTTGAAGCGAGCATAGAAGTAGTTTAGCTTGTCTTGTAGGCTCTCGGCTGTGCTTCCCTTTGTAGTCTGTAATGGTTTGCAAGCCCTGCCACATCCGACCGAAGCCGATGTTGTACGATTCGATCTTAGTCCTGTATTGACACTTTGCCTGTTTGATGGTTTGTCGGAGGGCATAGCGGGTTTTCTTATAAGCTTCCGGGTTAGAGTCCCGCTCCTTGAAAGCGGCAGCTCTAGTCTTTAGTTCAGTGCGGATGTTGCCTGTAATCCATGGCTTCTGGTTGGGGTATGTATGTACGTCACTGTGGGGACGACGTCATCGATGCACTTATTGATGAAGCCAACGACAGATGTGGTGTACTCCTCAATGCCACAGGAAGAATGCCGGAACATAGTCCAGTCTGTGCTAGCAAACCAGTCCTGTATTTTAGTATCTGCTTCATCTGACCACTTTTTTATTGATAGAGTCACTGGAGCTTCCAGCTTAAATTTTTGCTTGTAAGCAGGAATCAGGAGGATAGAATTATGGTCAGATTTGCCAAATTAAGGGCGAGGGAGAGCTTTGTACGTGTCTCTCTGTGTGGAGCACAGGTGATCTAGATAACAAGAGGAAAACTGCTAATGCACAACTCAGTTTTGAAATTGCACCTTTTGTATTCTACTATACCAACTCTCAACAGTAAGTTGAGAACCCTACTGAGTTCAAATATATATATATATTTTAACCCCCCCTTTTTTCTCCCCAATTGGTAGTAGTTACTGTCTGGTCTCATTGCTGCAACTCCCGTACGGGCTTGGGAGAGGCGAAGGTCAAGAGCCATGCGTCCTCTGAAACACAACCCAACCAAGCTTCTTGACACAACGCACATCCAACCCGGAAGCCAGCCGCACCAATGTGTCGGAGGAAACACTGTACACCTAGCAACCTGGTCAGCATGCGCTGTGCACAGCTAGCACTGTGATGCAGTGCCTTAGACCACTGTGCTACCTGGGAGGCACCCAAATGTATATATACAGGCATTTCAATGGAACTTGTAAAGTGTTGGTCCCATGTTTAACTTCCTGACTGATGTTTTGAGATGTTGCTTCAATATATCCACATAATTTTCCTCCCTCATGATGCCATCTAGTTTGTGAAGTGCACCAGTCCCTCCTGCATCAAAGCACCCCCACAACATTATGCTGCCACCCCCGTGCTTCAAGGTTGGGATGGTGTTCTTCCGCTTGCAAGCTTCCCCCTTTTCCTCCAAACATAATGATGGTCATTATGGCCAAACAGTTCTATTTTGTTTGATCAGACCAGCGGACATTTCTCCTAAAAGTACGATCTTTGTCCGTATGTGCAGTTGCAAACCGTAATCTGGCATTTTTATGGCAGATTTGGAGCAGTGGCTTCTTCCTTGCTTTTGTACCTGTTTCGTCCAGCATCTTCACAAGGTCATTTGCTGTTGTTCTGGGATTGATTCGCACTTTTCGCACCAAAGTACGTTCATCTCTAGGAGACAGAACGCGTGGTGTTACAGCTGCGTGGTCCCATGGTGTTTATACTTGCGTACTATTGTTTGTACAGATGAACGTGGTATCTTCAGGCGTGAAATACATCCACAGGTACACCTCCAATTGACTCAAATTATGTCAATTAGCCTATCAGAAGCTTCTAAAGTCATGACATAATTTTCTGGAATTTTCCAAGCTGTTTAAAGGCACAGTCAACTTAGTGAATGTAAACTTCTGTAGAGGTCAATTTTATCCCTGATGTCCTTACAGCGTGTCTGGTCGCCTTACAGCGTGTCTGGTCGCCTGCTCTGCATGCTGTGTCTCCGGGGCGCTGGGAGGATGCAGCGCGTCCTATGCACCAGATCACCAGTGCTCACCCACAGCTCGGTTCAACCTGTGCCTGCACTCTGGATGGTTCAGGCTAAAGTGGTCATCCAGCCTGGAGGAGTGGTACCAAGGCTTCGCACCAGAGGTCCAGTGCTCCCCCATAGCCCGGTCCATCCGGTGCCTCCGCCACGTACCAGGCCTCCTGTAGGTCTCCCCAGCCTGGTGGGTCTTGTGGCAGCCCCACGCACCAGGCTGTCTCTCCGTCTTCTCCCTCCAGGTTCTCTCTCCAGGCCAGAGCTGCCCGTCTGTCATGAGCTGCCAGAGCCGCCCGTCTGTCCTGAGCTGCCAGAGCTGCCCGTCTGTCAGGAGCTGCCAGAGACGCCCGTCAGTCAGGAGCTGCCAGAGCCGCCCGTCAGTAAGGAGCTGCCGGAGCCGCCCGTCAATCAGGAGCTGCCGGAGCCGCCCGTCAATCAGGAGCTGCCGGAGCCGCCCGTCAATCAGGAGCTGCCGGAGTCGCCCTTCACTACGCCGCTGCCGGAGTCGCCCTTCACTGTGCCGCTGCCGGAGTCGCCCTTCACTACGATGCTGCTGGAGTCTCCCGCCTGTCTGGTGCTGCCGGAGTCTCGCGTCTATTCGGGGCCCGAATAGAGACCTCTAGTGAAAGCCATAGGAATTGCAATCTGGGAGCTGGAATTGCATAGCATTCCATTGAAAGAGTATGGGCTCTGAAAAAAACAATTCTGGCTGGTTTTTCTTTGGATTTTCACCTACCATATCAATTGTGTTATAGTCTCATACATGATTTTAACATTTCTACAAACTTCAATGTGTTTTCTATCCAATGGTACAAATTATATGCCTTTCCTGGCTTCTGGGTCTGAGTAACAGGCAGTTAACTTTGGGCACGTCATTCAAACAAGAAGTGGAGAAAAATAGACCCTAGCCTGAAGAAGTTTCAATCTTGTAAATTACTATTGTAGCTGGAAACGGCAGATTTTTAATAGAATATCTACATAGGCGCACAGAGGCCCATTTTCAGCAACCATCATCACACAAAGACAATCTCAAATTTGGACTACCAAAGATCTACCAAAGGAAGATCCGAATTGACTGAACTTCATGTCAGTCATTCTAAAAATAATTTTTATAGAGGTTCGGACCTTAGTTGTCCTCACATGTAGCTACAGCTCTGTCTACCGAAGTTGGCTCCCCCGCCTGTTCGGGTGGTCATCGGCAGTCGTCGTCACCGGCCTACCAGCTGCCACCGATCCCTTTTTCTTTTGGGTTAGTTTTGTCTCATTTGTTACACCTGTTTCTGTTTTGTGTGTGCTTGATTTGCTTTCCTATTTAGCGTATGGAACCCGCCCCTTTGTTGTCCAGGATTATTTTGATGTTCACGTTGTGTCGTTGGTGTTGTTAGTGCTCTGGACCTTGTTTGCCGTTGTTATGGGTTGGTCAGTGTTTGCGCCCTGCGTGTTTGGGCATTTCATTTTTGGTGCCGCATTAGTGCATCTTTCCCCTGGACCTCTCTGCTCTCTGCGCCTGATTCCTCTCTACACACGTAGCCCGCCGTGACACTAAATTTCGAGTTTTCACTGTAATTCAGATTTTCAACATTCTGTTGACTTCTTGTGAGTATTTCTATTGACATTTCCACATTGCTATAGCAGCAGCATTTGCAAGTATCAGTGAGGTGGTACGCCAGTGGGTTGGCATGGACGTCAGAGAAGTTCTGGGTCTGCTGCCAGGCTAGGTCAGTCGAGGCTGGTGACTCCTATGACCTATAGCACCCTCTTCATCCTACCACACCTCAGCTCCAACATGAATTATTCCGGTTTGAATTAATGCATTTTATGTTCCACTTCTTAACTAAATGAACCGTTTCATTTCCTGCGTCGCAAGATAGATTGCTGACAACTCTCATGTTTTACTCTTGAGCTTGGGTTTGATGAAGCGTGATAGTGAATGATTTTCCTCCTGACTTTTTCATTATTGAACTTTCCTCTTTTCCAATACAATTTAACATCCAAGCTACCCAGGAGCACTCGACCTGACTTAGGTAGCACTGAAAATAAAATAAAATGCATAAAAAACTATTCTCAAAAAAAGTCAATAACAGTTGCAGGCAGAAAAGGTTGATTTGAAAAGGGATATAGAGACTGAGGCATAGCTTTCAGTTGGCAATTATTTTAAAGATTTCCTCACAGATTTGAGATGTCTTTATTCAACAGTCATTTTAAATAATTTACTGAAGGGATTCAGGTGATGTTGTGTCATTACTCACATGGGCGAGTAGAGCGCATTAGGATTCAAACCTGTTGCCCTGTGGTCACCAATATGATCCTTTCGACCATGAAGGCTTGATTCACGCAGTCTCCTCTGAACAGTTGATTTTGAGATGGGTCTGTTACTTGAACTCTGTGAAGCATTTATTTGGGCTGCCATTTCTGAGGCTAGTAACTCTAATGAACTTATCCTCTGCAGCAGTGGTAACTCTGGGTCTTCCTTTCCTGTGGCGGTCCTCATCAGTGCCAGTTTCATCATAGCCCTTGATGGTTTTTGTGACTGCACTTGAAGAAACTTTCAAAGTTCTTGAAATATTCCGGATTGACTGAACTTCATGTCTTAGGGCTATCTTCTACAGTGGGGCAAAAAAATATTTAGTCAGCCACCAATTGTGCAAGTTCTCCCACTTAAAAAGATGAGAGGCCTGTAATTTGCATACTTATTTTCCACCAAAATTTGCAAATAAATTCATTAAAAATCCTACAATGTGATTTTTTAAATCATTTTGTCTGTCATAGTTGAAGTGTACCTATGATGAAAATTACAGGCCTCTCTCATCTTTTTAAGTGGGAGAACTTTCACAATTGGTGGCTGACTAAATACTTTTTTGTCCCACTGTATATACAACCCCTTTTTTGCCCTGTTTATCAAAAGTTGGAAAAATTTGTCAATAATCAATTGACTGGCTTTCTTGATGTCTATAGTATTCTCTCTGGTATGCAATATGGTTTCTGCTCAGGTTATGGATGTGTCACTGCAACCTTAAATGTCCTCAATGATGTCACCATTGCCCTTGATTCTAAGCAATGTTGTGCTGCTATTTTTATTGACTTGGCCAAAGTTTTTGATACAGTACACCATTCCATTCTTGTGGACCGGCTAAGGAGTATTGGTGTCTTTGGCCTGGTTTGCTAACTACCTCTCTCAAAGAGTGCAGTGTATAAAGTCAGAAAATCTGCTGTCTCAGCCACTACCTGTCACCAAGGGAGAACCACAAGGCTCAATCCTAGGCGCCACGCTCTTCTCTATTGACATCAACAATATAGCTCAGGCAGTAGGAAGCTCTCTCAAATATTTATATGCAGATATACAGTCTGATACTCACCTGGCCACTCCCTGGATTTTGTGTTAAATGCTCTACAACAAAGCTTTCTTAGTGTCCAACAAGCTTTCTCTACCCTTAACCTTGTTCTGAATACCTCCAAAACAAAGGTCCTGTTGTTTGGTAAGAAGAATGCCCCTCTCCCAACAGGTGTGATTACTACCTCTGAGGGTTTAGAGCTTGAGGTAGTCACCTCATACAACTACTTGGGAGTATGGCTAGGTGGTACACTGTCGTTCTCTCAGCACATATCTAAGCTGCAGGCTAAAGTTAAATCTAGACAGATTTCCTCTATCGTAATCGTTCCTCTTTCACCCCAGCTGCCAAACTAACCCTGATTCAGATGACCATCCTACCCCTGCTAGATTATGGAGACATCAGTTATAGATCGACAGGTAAGGGTGCTCTCGAGCGGCTGGATGTGCTTTACCATTCGGCCATCAGATTTGCCACTAATGCTCCTTATAGGACACATCACTGCACTCTATACTCCTCTGTAAACTGGTCATCTCTGTATACCCGTCGCAAAACCCACTGGGTGATACTTATTTATAAAACCCTCTTAGGCCTCACTCCCCTATCTGAGATATCTAATGCAGCCCTCTTCCTCCACATACAACACCCGTTCTGCCAGTCTCATTCTGTTAAAGATCAAAGCACACACATCCCTGGGTCGCTCCTCTTTTCAGTTCGCTGCAGCTAGTGACTGGAACAAGCAGGACACAAACACTCAAACTGGACAGTTTATTCTCAATCACTTCACTCAAAGACTCAATCATGGTCACTCTTACTGACAGTTGTGGCTGCTCTGCGTGATGTATTGTTGTCTCTACCTTCTTGCCCTTTGTGCTGTTGTTAGTGCCCAATAATGTGTGTACCATGTTTTTGTGCTGCTACCAACACAGTGTTGTGTTGCTACCATGTTGTTGTCATGTGTTGCTGCCTTGCTATGTTGTTGTCTTAGGTCTCTCTTTATGTAGTGTTGTGGTGTCTCTCTTGTTGTGATGTATGTTTTGTCCTATATTTATTTATATAGAAGGCAGGAGGCAGGAGGCCTTTTGCCTTTTGGTAGGCCGTCAATGACAGAACATTTAGATATAAATGCATTGTGTAGAATGTTCAAAACTAATGTTTCAGCTCATTGAACATACCCCAGGTTGTGAGATTCCATAGGGTCTCACAGCATCCATTATCATTGATCTACCATCATGACTTTGACATGCTGCTCTGTAGGCTATGGTGGAAAGGTAACCTACTTCTATTTGGGGATCTTTAACTAGGAATCAACCTCAAACAGGAGACCAAAATGTTAGCAGACATTTTCCGGAGTCAACTCTCTTAAAGGGATAGTTCGGGATTTGGGCAATGAAGCACATTATTTACTTCCCCAGAGTCCAGTGTGAAGGAAGTTAGAGGTAGTTTCGCAAGCCAATAGATAGCAATTGCACTAACATTAGTTAGCAGCTTCTTTCAGACAGCATGCAGAGTCATAAAAATGTTATCCATGAGCTCATCTGACTCTGGGGAAGTAGATAAAGGGCTTCACTTCCAAAATCACAAACTATCCCTTTAATTCCTGTGCTGAGCCTGGCCTTTTGGTGGTTTGGCATATAGGCTGGTTCTGATGGATGAACGAGATGAGGTACTCTACCCTCTCATGTGCTCCGTGCCTAGTCCCTGTTCCCCTGTCTCTTTCAATTAAGAATTGTGTCCTGAGGACTGACCCAGAAAAGGCTTGGATCCTAACCTGCTTCATAACGGCCATGTGAACTTGAAATTCATGGCCTTTGAGTTTTTGCAGAAAGATACATTCATTTACCTTTTAAGGCTACATCTTGAGTTGAATTGAATATGACTGAGCTTGACTATCAACCAACTAAACTAAATCATTAATCATTTGCGAGATACCTCCTACAACAAAGATAGATAATCATTGTGGAGAGTAGAGAGACTACAATAGATGTCTAAGAATATGCTGTATGAAATGACTTGGCAATGAAATTAAGCCAATTGTCATTGTTGTAGTCTCTTTCATGTTATTAGTATCTTTTGAAAGGTTTAATGCACCGTCCTTGAAGCCTGCTTGAACCAGTTGCCATGGAGAAGTAATGGCACAGTCATGACAATTAATTTGGAGCTTGAGAGAACTCTTCTTTCACATCCTTATGTCAAACTGTCATATTACTTTTTTTTGTGAATGAGGTTGAGGTGAATGAGGTTGCGGTTACGGTAATTTAGCCAACAACGATGTTGGTCAAATTCCTGTTATTTCCAATTTGTCCACGTTTCCCATCTGTGCAATAGCCAGGGACGCTCTGAAAGGGAATAAACTGCAATAAAGATAAATGCTAGCCTCGCAAGCCACCTGTTCTAGCAAGTTTACATGAATGGTTCGCTACCACAGGATACACATGGGAAACTGTTGTGTGTGTGTGATACACATGGGAAACTGTTGTGTGTGTGAAAAACACATAGCATTGCAATTCTTGACATCACCGGTGCGCCTGGCACCTACTACATTACCCCGTTCACTTAAATATTTCTTCTTGCCCATTCATCCGCTGAATGGCACACATACACAAATCAATGTCTCAAGGCCTAACTATTATTCTTTAACCTGTCTCCTTCCCTCATAGCTTCCCCTGGATTCACCTGGTCAGTCTATGTCATGGAAAGAGTAAGTGTTCATAATGTTTTGTACACTCAGTGTATATCCATTATGTTTCCTGAGCTGATACACAGGGGGAATACAGTAGGCCAACTAGAACCAATGGAAGTAATACTCGTCGTGTGATGCTATTGATAAAGTAAAATGTAATGTCAGGAGCGAAATACTTATGTTTACCTCTTTCACGCTTAGCTGTCGTCTCCTCACAGCTACGACTTTGCCATTGTCATTGACGATATTGGTTGGTTTGAATATAGTTAAGTTGTGTAATCTCAGTTTACCCAGAACTAAAGTCTTGCTTACTTGTTAAGTGAAGAGATAGAATGAGGATCGGAAACGGAACGAAGCGCTCAACCCTGTCTCTTTGCAAGTTACGTCCAAGTCTATTGGTCAAATGTCCCATCCCCTTCTGAAATTCGAAAGACGCTAACACCAGCGAAAGACGCTAACACCAGCGAAATTGTGATTTGTCCAAATAACCAGTGACGAAAAACCCAAGCACCGAAACTAATGCTGCTCATTATCTCACGCATCCCGTTGTGTCATGACAGATCTACGATACCATTTTTTTGTTAACGTAGTCTGTCCACAAGAGATTAGGTATTGTGATATCCTGTATTTGAAGACAG
This sequence comes from Oncorhynchus mykiss, assembly GCF_057628025.1. Classification (NCBI taxonomy): domain Eukaryota; kingdom Metazoa; phylum Chordata; class Actinopteri; order Salmoniformes; family Salmonidae; genus Oncorhynchus; species Oncorhynchus mykiss. The sequence continues at coordinate 28,207,646 of NC_143030.1, forward strand.
ACAGGCCCTCACAGGGTATACTGTATGATGCTGCTTCACAGAAGCCTTAGTCACTTACAGTTGTTTTCCGCACCACTAGTTAAAAAGTATAGACATCCTTGACTCTACTGGCCAATATGTGACACATTCATGCCTTAGCCTCTAATGCTTGTTGATATGATCACCAATAAATGTGATTCATGGCAGAAGTCGCTGGCTCCTATTAGGAGACCCTTCAAAACCCCAAATTCACTTGTAATTTGTCAATGACGCCATGGCAATCAAACTCTAATTTAGCTCAAGTCTGCTGCTGACAAAGGAGCGACATTACTAATGCAGGCGCTAGGCAACCCGACTCGAAGATCTATTAACTTTCACTTTCCAAGTGTTTTATTACTATCTATGGGAGATATTGTCGGGGGGAAACTACATTTGAGAAGAAAGGCTGCTGGCTTTTAGGAGGGGTGATAGGAGCACGTTTGTTTTAGCCAGGCTGACTTGCTGGCACACACACAGCACTCACAGTCAGCTCTCGCTTGCCGAAGTGATTAAAATACTGACTTCTCCCGATGGATATATAGTTGAGAGCGCACCATGATTCCTTGTTTCATATTGACGGGGCGCATAATTTGTGCAGATGGAGGGGTAAGACGTTCTGATGTATGAAATATTGGGTTGCGTTCAGCCAACTGAACTGATAATGGCATATACAAAAGGTCTATTGTATCTACATTTGCTTCTGTTCTGGAGTCATGGGGAAAGCCACAATATACACTTCCCCTTATATTCTTCTGAAGATTTATGGAAATGTTCTTTCCTCCTCTTACTTATAGGCTACGGTAAAAAGTAAGATGGCGGTGCTGGGTAGGGTGCTCGTCTTGCCGGTTCCTGGTCGATTGTATGGCAATTTTTATAATTATTATTTTGTTTGCTCAGAATATTCATGTAACAATTTCCTAAGACCGACAAACACTTCTGGACATTACATCCAAAGCTATAAACTTCCCAGATCTGGAATGTATTCACTCATTTGCTGTTACCTGTTGCTGCTGACCGGCGGACTGAAAAGGGGACACCAAGCCAGGCTGAAAGGACAGGACTCCTCTTGCTAGTATTCTGATGGCTAATCACTGGATAATAAAATTGACGAACTCAGAGCAAGGCTTCAATCGCAGAGGGACATCAGGGAATGCTTTGTTTTTAGTCTTCACAGAAACATGGCTAAACAATACACCAACCTCAGCTATTCAACTAGACGGTTTCTCCGTCTTCCGATATGGATCAAACCGCAGAGTAGGGGGAGGTGTATGCTAAAATGCAGACCCCACTATCTGCCGAGGGAATACGCATCTGTTTTTGTGACCTGTGTACAAATACCGCCACAAGCCAACTCCACAGCGGCACTCAGCGAACTGTACAAGATCATTAGCCAGCAAGAATCCTCTCATCCAGAAGCAGTCTTTATTGTTGAAGGAGATTTTAACCAAACAAATTTGTATTTTATACCATTAACATGTGTTCTGTCCCACAAGAGGAACCAATGTACTAGACCATGGGTACACAAACCTCTGTGACTTATACAAAGCCATTCCCTGCCCCCACTTTGACCAATCAGATCACGTCTCTTTGTTCCTACTCCATGACTACAAGCAGCTCCTCAAGAGGAAGCCACCAGCACAGAGAATAATGAGGTGCTAGACGGATGCAGACTCAATGCTGCAGGACTGCTTTGAGAATACTGACTGGAATATGATCAAACACTCATCCAACCAGGCCTCATCCATCAACATTGAAGAATATACATTGTCAGTCACAGGCTTCATCATGAAATGTGTTGATGATGTTATACCCACAATAACAATCCAGACATAGCCCAACCAAAAACAATGGATGAACGGAGAAGTACATGCCATGCTGAGAGCCCGTACTGCAGCATTCAAGGTCAGTAAAACAAACCCTGATGACCAGGTTGCACACGATGCATACAAGGCGAGCAGGTACGAGCTCCGCAAAACAATTAGGGATGCTAAAAGACAATATTGACTCAAACTTGAATCACTGTTCGGTAACTCAGACTCGCGACGCATGTGGCAAGGACTACAAGCTATCACGGAGTACAAAGGCAAATCCAGGTGTGATGCCCACTGAAGCCTTTCTCCTAGACAAGCTTAATACATTCTATGCTCTCTTCAAGGCAGACAACACCGAGCCACCCAGGAGGGCTCTCGCTGCGCCGGATAATCAGGTGCTTTCGCTCTCCGAGGCTGATGTGAGGAAAACTCTGAAGGGAGTGAATACTCACAAATCCACTGGCCCAGAAGGCATCTCTGGCTGCTTCTTCATAGTGTGCGCTGAGCAGCTGGAAGGCATCTTCTCAGACATCTTCATGTCCCAGGCTGTAGTCCCCACTTGTTTCAAGGAGACCACCATTGTCACAGTGCCCAAGAAACCGGAGGTGACCTGCCTAAATGACTATCGCCCCGTTGTACTCACCCCTGTCATTAAGTGTTTTGAGAGGTTGGTCATGGCCCACATCAAGGCCAGAATGTCAGACACACTGGACCCACTCCAATTTGCCTACAACAGATCCACGCCCTAACACACCTGGAAAAGAGGAACACCTATTTGAGAATGCTGTTCATTGACTACCGTTCAGTATTCAATACTATAGTTCCCAGTTCAGCATTCAATACTATTGATCCCAGTTCAGTATTCAATACTACTGTTCCAAAAGGTTGTCACCAAGCTCAGGGTCCTGGGCCTGATACACATTGACGCGACTGCAGTGGAGAGAGTCAGCAGTTTTAAGTTCCTCAGCGTATACAGAGAACCTGACAGAGAAGCTGACAGAGAAGGTGGTGAAGACGGCCCAGCACGTCACTGAGGCCATGCTCCCACCCATTCAGGACATACACTCAAAATGGTGCCTGAGGAAGTCCCACAGCAACATTAAGGACCCCACTCACCCCTGCCACAGACTGTTCACTCCCTTACCGTCAGGCAGATGGTATCGGAGCATCGGGTCTCAGATCAACAGGCTCAGAGACAGTTTCTATCCACAAGTCATCAGGCTGCTGAACACTGTACTGATCACCTGCCCTGAATCTCCACACCTTAGCATACATGCATTCACACACATAATCCCCCCTTATCCGACACACATGTAAATATTGTACTATAAATTGTTGGGTCCCTTGTATTTATACTTTATTCGTATGTTTTATCATTTGTTATTGTTGTGCATTACAGAGAGGGAACCTGCAAGGAAACATTTAGTTGGACGGTGCATACAATGTGTATCCTGTACATACTGTACTTCTAACAAAACTTTAAACGTTGCATAATGAGTCATTTGATTGAGCTAGATAAGGAAGTCCTGTTACTACAAACACAAATAAGTGTAAAACCAGAAGCAGCCCTTTTGACCAGAAATGAAAGTAACACAATGCAAGCTTTAATGTCAAAGTCATTCATTTCGTGTAACCATTATATTGACATATACTTCACCCTTTAATTTACTTCTCAATGCACATGTATCCCTCATTCGTGCAACAAATGTTATTCACTCATGTAACCATGCAGAGTATGATGTAAGAGCATATGTTAATTACATTTTTATTATTGCGAAACCATTGATCAAGTACAGTATGTTGAATATAAACTATATGCAACTCCTGATTAAATATTTTTGGAGAAGCAAGACCCAATTAAATCCTATATTTTTGTGTACTGCCAAATCAGTCAAATGTACCACTGTCACGCTCTGGCCATAGAGAGGCTTTTATTCTCAATTTTGGATAGGCCAGGGTGTGACTAAGGTGGGCATTCTAGTTTCTTTATTTCTATGTTTTCTATTTCTTTGTTTTTGGCCAGTGTGGTTCCCAATCAGAGGCACCTGTCTATCGTTGTCTCTGATTGGGAATCATACTTAGGCAGCCTTTTTTCCAACCTGGTTTTTGTGGGTAGTTGTTTTCTGTGTTGTTGATTTGCCTTACAGAACTGTTTGTTTTTCTCTTTGTTATTTTGTTTGAGTGTTTTGAGCAATAAAGAATCATGAACACTTACCACGCTGCGCTTTGGTCCATGCCTTACGACAAACGTGACAACCACCTATTCTGTTAAAACATGGAAAGCATGATTATGATTGTACCACGTTATGGTCAGGTAATATATTAATATAATATTTCAGAATATTGTAAGCTCTAAATGTTAGTTGATCATAGATAGTGCTTAAACGTTTCAGAGTCATAGTGGACTTGTTTGTAGCGTCAGTATGCTGCGTGGGGAGAATATGGTAAGAGCAGGGAACCTGCATTGTTTCCCCAGCCTCAGCTAACAAACTGACAAACAAACTAAAGGTCAGGAGCTGTTTAGAGACGAGCCATTAAACATAGCCTGATGTTGTTCCCAACCAGCTTCGAGCCAAATTTTCACTTTGCATGGAGGTTGAAAAATCTCACTTTAAAGACAGATATAATAGGAGTGAATACAATGAAATGACTTTTGCTGGGGGGGAGGGGCTGGTCCAACTCAAGATGTCATCAAAAAAAACTCACAGTAAATAGACTATGTAAATCTGGACAAACAGAAAACAAATCCCTCCCTACCTCGTAGGCTTACTCAGTATTGAAGGCTTGAGAATCTCCGAATGTCATTAAACTTTTTTGTGTTTTGTAATAGATGTCTCTTTACATTCATCCATTGGCCACTGCACAGTTTGGATTGATTGATTGCTTTCATTTGTCGGTAAAAAAAATACAAATATACACAAAGATTTTTAAAAGTGTAAAAGTGAGCGGGATTGCACAACAAAGTTGGGATTAAATTGTCGTCCCTATTTTTGTTTTTACATAAATACATTGCATTCTGAAAGAATTCAGACCCTTGACTTTTTACATAAGTATTCAGACCCTTTGCTATTAGAATCTAAATTGAGCTCAGGTGCATCCTGTTTCCATTGATCATCCTTGAGATGTTTCTACAACTCAATTGGAGTCCACCTGTGGTAAATTCAATTGATTAGACATGATTTGGAAAGGCACACACCTGCCTGTATAAGGTCCCACGGTTGACAGTGCATGTCAGAGAAAAAAACAAGCCATGAGGTTGAAGGAATTGTTCGTAGAGCTCCGAGACAGGATTGTGTTGAGGCACAGATCTGGGGAAGGGTACCAAAAAATTGTCTACAGCATTGAAGGTCCCCAGGAAAACAGTGGCCTCTTAAATGGAATAAGTTTGGAGCCCCCAAGACTCTTCCTTGAGCAATCAGGGGAGAAGGGCCTTTGTCAGGGAAGTGACCAAGAACCCGATGGTCACTCTGACAGAGCTCCAGAGTTCCTCTGTGGAGATGAGCTATCTTCTGTATACCACCCCTATCTTGTCACAACACAACTGATTGGCTCAAATGCAGTAAGAAGGAAAGAAATTCCACAAATGAACTTTTAACAAGGCACACCTGTTAATTGAAATGTATTGCAGGTGACTACCTCATGAAGCTGTTTGAGATCATGCCAAGAGTGTGCAAAGCTGTCAAGGCAAAGGGTGGCTACTTTGAAGAATCTCAAATATAAAATATATTTTGATTTGTTTAACACTTTTTTGGTTACTACATGATTTCATATGTGTTATTTCATAGTTGTGATGTCTTCACTATTATTCTACAATGTAGAAAATAGTAAAAAGAAATAAAAACCCTGGAATGAGTAGGTGTGTCCAAACTTTTGACTGGTACTGTATACATCTATATATACATATACATACAGGAAGAGAAGTTTAGGCTTAACCCCATAGAGAGAGAGAGTGGTAGAGATATGATGGTGGCATGCTACGACACCGACATGCATTTATTTATGACAGATGGCTACTGCGTCTGCTATAGAGATATAGATGTGCAGAAGGAATCTAATTCTTAATTTTCGATCCAAGTATTTTGTATAAAGAATAACTCTGGCAGGTCTGAAACTATCACATTTTAAGGTATGACCCAGGTGCAGACAGTGTTGAAGAAACCAAAGTTTATTCTTTAAACAGGGGCAGGCAAACGACAGGTCAAGGCAGGCAGGGGTCAATAATCCAGAGAGGGTGTAAAGCACCGGAACAGCAGGCGGGTTTAGGGTCAGGTCAGGCAGAGGTCGGTAATCCAGAGTAGTGGGGCAAAGGTACAGTACGACAGGCAGGCTCAGGGTCAGAACCGGGAAACTAGAAAACAGGAGTAAGGTACAGGCGGAAGCAAGGAAACAAAATGCTGGTAGGTTCTACGAACAAAACAAATTGGCAACAGACAAACAGCGAACACAGGTGTAAATGCACAGGGGATAGTGGGGAAGATGGGCGACACCTGGAGGGGGGTGGAGACAAGCACAAAGACAGGTGAAACAGATCAGGGGGTGACAGAAACAGACTTCCTCACCTCAAGTTCAACTGTCTGAGTCAGTTGGAGCGAAAGATGTTAAGATGTTTTATATTTATCAAATGTGTGTAAGTTAATTCTCATCAGAATGGTATTTTTGTATAATACTGTGGCCAGGTTGCAGTATCTGTTCTATGTCAAGACTAAGTTGCATGGGCGGAGAGAGGGGAGAGGTCAAAGTATCATTGTGTGTAAACATGTCTTTTGCTCCACTATGTGTGTGCCAGTTCACTCCCAAGTTTTCCCATCGGAGATGGCAGTGTCTGGAATCATTCTCCTCTCCGTGAGCTTGTCCAGGATTGGTTGTATTTAGAGTTGGTTGCATCTAAATTACAATTTGATATATGCCTGTTTATATGGAGGGTTGGTTTATGGTTCTGGGGTTTGAGTAAGCAGACAAAGCTGAACGATTTATTATGTCTATGCTGTCTTATCCTGTGTGTGTGTCTTTACTATAAAGGACCTCATTTACAATGTGGAAGGGGCTCTCAGAGAATTCATGGTTAGATACTGAATCGATCTGAGAGTCACAGGGTTGTGATAGAGCTCATATAATTAAAGATGGACTTTTATAACTAACTCTGACTTGTGTGTGTGGTTTGCTCCCATGATTTGGTAAATAGAGGAAATTTCCACGACAATTGTTTATTAGAGAAAATACGAGCAGAATGCACTTTCCTCCCCCGTGCCCAATAAAAAACCAAACAACCCTCCCCAAAGCAACAAAAAAAAATGGACAATCCTCCTTTATTTTGGACCACCCCTTCCCCCCAGTAAATTCAATCTGTACCTTAAACTGGAATAATTGTTAACATTGTCATAATCGTCGTCATCATCATGATCATCTCCACCAGCCACCTCCAACATCCACACATTTAGAATATTAAAGTCACTGTGATCTCCATGATGAGATCAACTCAGGCAATCTTGAGCTATCTGGCCAAAAACTATATGGCACACATGCCACCATCTTCATGTTCTCTCTTTATTTAGATTAATTTCCAAAGATGATCACAAGTCATCGCATCAGTCTCTAATTATCATTCGAGTAATTTCATGCCCACTGACATCGGGGATAAGTGCAGTGGTGTAGAAGCCATGCCTATGCTGGTCATATAGGTCAGCTCTGCTGGGTTAGGCAGAAGCCTCTTGGTACAGACGTCTTCGGTTTAGGTCTTGATGTCTGGAATGGAATCTGTCTGGAACAGTATGTTCCTAAAACACAATACAGTCAATGCGGTTGACTTCTAGAATCTAACTCTCCGTCTGTAACCACGTTTCCATCCACAGTTGTTATGAGAGTAAAGTCATACCATATTAAAAATAATAATCATGACAGCTGTGATGGAAACAGGATGTTTCTGTACAATTGTATAATTTTTATCTTTATTTATTTCACCTTTATTTAACCAGGTAGGCAAGTTGAGAACAAGTTCTCATTTAATGCCAAATGCCAACAGATCATTTGTTAGTTCGACATGGTGGGAATTAATTTTCAGAGAAATGGCAGTGGAACCGGGGTGGCAGGTAGCCTAGTGGTTAGAGCGTTGGGCCATTAAACAAAAGGTTGCTAGATCGAATCAATGAGCTGACAAGGTAAAAATCTGTTGTTCTGTCCCTGAACATTTTCACGTTCGTTGAAATGAGCGGACCAAGGCGTAGCATGCATAGAGTTCCACATGTTTATTCAAATGAAACTCACAAACAAAAACAACAAACAGCAAACGAGACGTAACAACTGGAGTGCTCACAGGCACTACACAAAAACAAGATCCCACAACCTAAGGTGGGAAAAAAGGCTGCCTAAGTATGATCCCCAATCAGAGACAACGATAGACAGCTGCCTCTGATTGGGAGCCATACCCGGCCAACAAAGAAATAGAAAACTAGAATGCCCACCCAAATCACACCCCGACCTAACCAAATAGAGAAATAAAAAGGCTTTCTAAAGTCAGGGCGTGACAATGACTCCGGAAACCATGGAGTTTATTAGACTACAGATTAAATAATTTATAATGATCTTCGCAGGGTTGTGAAAGTGCACAGTGATTTTGATACTCCTTTCCAATAGATGTAGAGGGTCTTATTCTGGTGACTTAATGATCCATGCTTGACAGCCGTTTGACAAATAAATATATTCTCGCTCTTATCCATAATAATCTCATCATGTAGACTGGGGATGGGCAACTGGCATCTCAGAACCACCCCAAAAAAGTACAATTGCATGAATTTAGTTGTAAAATTGCAAATTCATCTCTCTGCCCCGTGGCAAAATTTGTAGAATAGCAACAAACTTGCTTTAGAATTGCAGGGAAACATTTATCTTCTCTGTCATGAGGGGTACTGCAAAAATGGGTGTATGGATGTGGGTACCCTGACAGGTTTTTTGTGGCCCCCACCCCCATCAAAATTGCCCATCCCTGACCTACCGGCTGAGCCTACCCACTGTATCTGTGAGCTGTTGGCTAGAGCGTACGTGCCAAGACCAGAATAGACACATTTGCTTTTTTAACTCAACAGTTTGAGATAAAACTACTGGAAAATGCAATGGAAACACATTGAACACACAATTTTTATTCGGTAAATGAAAACTTAAGCCAAAAGGCACAGATTTTTATCTGCAACAAGTCAGTTTGATGGAAACACACCACTGGTGCGAAAATGCGTATATTTTCTTTATGCAGATTTTTTAAAATATGCATGAAAATCTGTTGCCAATTGGATGGAAACCTAGCTGCTGTTATTTATGATGTCATGTCTCTTTCATGTTGTTATTCATTTATTCACTTGATTATTTACTTGCGATGCTTGGGTTGAGGTAAGGACCACATGCCATTTATTGGGGAAGATCGGTGAGAAGACGATAAGAAGAGTGACTGTGAGATATTAGAGGAGGAGAGTTATTCCTTTTTACACCACCACCACTAACACACAGTTATTCAATTGAAGATAATTAAAACTAAATAAGGCCTTTGAGAGCTGTTAATTAATCTCCTTCATCAAAGCATTTTTTTTTTTTAGACATCAAGGTTTTACCCCCGGGATTTCGTCTGACCCACACCTGACTTTGCAGGATGTCACTGTCCTTGCTGGTGGAAACAGGTGGCATTCTGGGAAACATAACCTTCTGTGTTTTCTAGAAAAACTGAGCCGACGCTAATTATTAGAAGTGAGAAGTGCCTCATGGAGCAATCTGACATACAGTCATTCAGTTCATCATATGTTTAATTACTTTCGGCCATTTGTTTTTTCAGTCATTCATGCATTCCTTCTTTCGTGCTAAAGATCTGTTATCTATGATGACATGTCTCTTTCATGTTGTTATCCATTCATTCACTTGATTATTTACTTCCGGTGCTTGGTTGGAGGTTAGGACCACTCCTGATGCCATTTATCTGAAAGATCGGTGATAAGACGATAAGAAGTGACCCTTGTTTAATGAAAGATATTAGAGGCGGAGAGTTGTCCTTTGTAAAGGGGTCTTTTTCGAATGAGCAAAAACCTCTCCAGACCACGAGCGAGCAGCCAAAACAAAAAGCTCCTCAAATGCTGACCGACGCAGCAACCTCCTGCCTCTCAGCTTCAGCCAGCAACCTTTCAAAGGTGTTTGTTGTCGTCTCCTTTGCTGTCTGTGCTGTTTCCTTCCTCCTTATTCCCTCGCTTGTCCTCAGGTTGAGTGCATGCACCATTATTCTCTTTGATTTGAATTGCGTATTGCTTCAAAGTGATAGCTATTAGGTCTATTCTTAACACGTTTTCTTTTCCACTTCTTTGCCTTCTTCGTCATCTTCTTTGTCATTGCGGTTCCCTGCTGATCTTGGCTAAAGACGACTGACTTGAATGTTTCAGAAGGTCATGACAGCATGGCAGATGCAGCATATGGTTCATGTCCATCTGAAAAAAGCGTGTCTGATCAATTATTCATCATGGCGTTTTGTTTATCATTTTTCATCCGAAGAAAATTGTGAATTGGAGAGGTGTCGTAATACTTCAGGAGTTTAAATAAACAGCTAAAGTCACCTTATAGGGTCGTTTTTAGTCACCAATGTAGCAACTCAGTGTGTTCAAAGGCTTAGTTGTAGTCACAATCTGGTTACCTATAAGTACAAACATGGTTATGGTGTTGGGTTATTACATATGTATTAAGTTATTTTGGATATCTTCTAATCTACCCATAATGCACTATTTCTCAACGTCATATGGAGGATCTACTCTGTGCTACCGATGCTAGCTTGGTAGCTCGTATGCTAGCTCGGTAGATAGCTCAAGCTGACTGACGTTAGCCACACCTCATTCTCTTCATGGACTTTGTGGCTGTGTTGTCTAGTGGGAACCCATTAGCACTGCAGGCTCTGGAGGCTACTTTCATACCTGCTTGTTGTAATTGTGTAACGTAAGTACCTCATCTGTACTCTATCTATTTTGGATTTAGCTATTGGATTTTCCCTGACTCTTACCATCGGATGGGCCTGAGCCATTAATCTGTAATTTGACTTTTTCAACATTTTGTTATGTTACAGCCTTATTCTAAAATTAATTAAATATCTGTTTTTGCTCATCTATCTATACACAATACCCCATAACGACAAAGGAAAAAACAGGTTTTTAGAAACTTTAGCCAAAAACCCCCAATACAATACATTTACATAAATATTCTGACCCTTTATGCAGTACTTTGTTGAAGCACCTTTGGCAGCGATTACAGCCTAAAGTCTTCTTGGGTATGATGCTAGAAGCTTGGCACACCTGTATTTGGGGAGTTTCTCCCATTCTTCTCTGCAGATCCTCTCAAGCTCTGTCATTTTGGATGGGGAGCGTCACTGCACAGCTATTTTCAGGTCTGTCCAGAGATGTCAGATTGGGTTCAAGTCCGGGCTCTGGCTGGGCCACTCAAGGACAATGCAGGAGAGGCTTTGGGACAAGTCTCAAAGCCACTCCTGCATTGTCTTGGCTGTGTGCTCAGGGTCGTTGTCCTGTTGGAAGGTGAACCTTCCCCCCAGTCTGAGGTCCCGAGCACTCTGGAGCAGGTTTCCATCAAGGATCTCTCTGTACTTTGCTCCGTTCATCTTTCCCTCAATCCTAACTAGTCTCCTTGCCACTGAAAACCATCCCCACAGGGTGATGCTGCCTCCACCATGCTTCCCACAGGTGTTATTACTACCTCTGAGGGTTTAGAGCTTGAGGTAGTCACCTCATACAAGTACTTGGGTGCACTGTCCTTCTCTCAGCACATATCAAAGCTGCAGGCTAAAGTTAAATCTAGACTTGGTTTCCTCAATCGTAATCGCTCCTCTTTCACCCCAGCTGCCAAACTAACCATGATTCAGATGACCATCCTACCCATGCTAGATCACGGAGCCATAATTTATAGATTGGGTGCTCTCGAGCGGCTAGATGTTCTTTACCATTTGGCCATCAGATTTGCCACCAATGCTACTTATAGGACACATCACTGCACTCTATAATCCTCTGTAAACTGGTCATGTCTGTATACCCGTCGCAAGACCTACTGGTTGATGCTTATTTATAAAACCCTCTTAGGCCTCACTCCCCCCTATCTGAGATATCTAATGCAGCCCTCACTCTCCACATACAACACCCACTATGCCAGTCACATTCTGTTAAAGGTCCCCAAAGCACACACATCCCTGGGTTGCTCCTCTTTTCAGTTCGCTGCAGCTGGCGACTAGAACGAGCTGCAACAAACACTCAAACTTGACAATTGTATCTCAATCTCTTCATTTAAAGACTCAATCATGGACACTCTGACAGTTGTGGCTGCTTTGTATGACGTATTGTTGTCTCTACCTTCTTGTCCTTTGTGCTGTTGACTTTGCCCAATAATGTTTGTACCATGTTGTTTTGCTACCATATTGTTGTCATGTTGTGTTGCTACCATGCTGTGTTGTCATGTTTTGCTGTCTTGTTATGTTGTTGTTTTAGGTCGTAGTAGTGTTGTGTCTCTCTTGTTGTGATCTGTGTTTTTTATATTGTATTTATTTTAAAAAATTATAATAATCCCAGGCCCCCGTCCCCACAGGAGGCCTTTTGCCTTTTGGTAGGCAATCATTCAATAAAGGTTAAATAAAAAATAAAAATAAAATATTCAAAATGTTACCTGGTTGGCAATGCTATGGCTGGTTCTGGAGCTGGATTTGTCATAAGCATTTATGGAAAACCTCACCACAGATGGATAGGGGAAATCAATATCTTAGACTTTGGCATCTCTTGTTATCTCCAAAGTTTTGGCATCTTCCATAAATTGCGGGCGTGATTCGCCATAGAAATATAAAGAATAAGATGAAGCTCCGGTAATATGGATAGCCTGCCAATTGAACGGTTGGACTAGACACACGTTTTTCTACTTTGTAATGGACACGGTGCGACATTTGATAAGCTGCTGGCAGGCTATTCGGCTGTGCTACAGCAATGCCAAGTCAGCCCGTGCTCATGCCATGGATCTTACAGATAGGAGAAGTGAAATTATATGCTACAATGACTTTGCTCAGTATGTACGCCGCTAATGATATGTAACAACACCCTAAGCGCATCGGACACGAAATAAAACACCAATACAAATGTAACAGCACAACATAATAGACAAACAAGTTTGTGGAATTTGTTTTGTAGGCATCTTTTCATTAAAGTATAACATAATACATGGACTGGCATGACACTTTCACCCACAGTTTGTCCAACAGAGCTAGCCCAAGGCCATGCCTACAACATGCTACACCTCCAGATCCTATAACAGGCAGCCACCACGAGAATAGGATAGAGACACTTGTGGTATCTAGCTGCACCAATCAAAAGGGGAGCGGGGTTCCAAAATGCAATCATCACATGCAATTTTACCATTTATGAAATGTTCATATACATTTTTTTTATACAGACTAACTAAAACGTAAGTGAAATTTGACAAATGTCCAATTGATTATGATAATTGATTATGATAATCTGACTTTGCTAGCCAAACAGGCTGGTGGTGTTACGGTGCGTGAATGAGGACCCAAAAGCGAATTAACGTAAACAGAGCTTCTTTAATAACAAAACAAAACGTAGGCTCAGATGGACCGGCAGGTTCCGACAGGACAGGACAAGGTTGCAGCAAACATGACGATAGTCTGGTTCAGGCATGAACAACACAAACAAGAATCCGACAAGGACAGGAGCAGGAACAGAGAGAGATATAGAGACCTAATCAGAGGGAAAAAGGGAACAGGTGGGAAAAGGGGTGACGAGGTAGTTAGGAGGAGACAAGGCACAGCTGGGGAAAAGAGGGGGAGAAAAGGTAACCTAACAACGACCAGCAGAGGGAGACAGGGTGAAGGGAAAGGACAGAAACAAGACACAACATGACAGTACATGACAGTACCCCCCCACTCACCGAGCGCCTCCTGGCGCACTCGAGGAGGAAACCTGGCGGCAACGGAGGAAATCATCGATCAGCGCACGGTCCAGCACGTCCCGAGAGGGAACCCAACTCCTCTCCTCAGGACCGTACCCCTCCCAATCTACTAGGTACTGATGACCACGGCCCCGAGGACGCATGTCCAAAATCCTACGGACCCTGTAGATGGGTGCGCCCTCGACAAGGATGGGGGGGGGGGGGAAGACGAGCGGGGGCGCGAAGAACGGGCTTGATACAGGAGACATGGAAGACCGGGTGGACGCGACGAAGGTATCGCGGAAGAAGAAGTCGAACTGCGACAGGATTAATGACCTGAGAAATACGGAACGGACCAATGAACCGCGGGGTCAACTTGCGAGAAGTGGTCTTAAGGGGAAGGTTCTGAGTGGAGAGCCAAACTCTCTGACCGCGACAATATCTAGGACTCTTAGTTCTACGCTTATTAGCAGCCCTCACAGTCTGCGCCCTATAACGGCAAAGTGCAGACCTGACCCTCTTCCAGGTGCGCTCGCAACGTTGGACAAAAGCCTGAGCGGAGGGGACGCTGGACTCGGCGAACTGAGATGAGAACAGCGGAGGCTGGTACCCGAGGCTACTCTGAAAAGGAGATAGCCCGGTCGCAGACGAAGGAAGCGAGTTGTGGGCGTATTCTGCCCAGGGGAGCTGTTCTGACCAAGACGCAGGGTTGCGAAAAGAAAGACTGCGTAAGATGCGACCAATAGTCTGATTGGCCCGTTCTGCTTGACCGTTAGACTGGGGGTGAAAGCCGGAAGAGAGACTGACGGAAGCCCCAATCAAACGGCAAAACTCCCTCCAAAATTGAGACGTGAATTGCGGACCTCTGTCCGAAACGACGTCTGACGGAAGGCCATGAATTCTGAAAACATTCTCGATGATGATTTGTGCCGTCTCTTTAGCAGAAGGAAGCTTAGCAAGGGGAATAAAATGAGCCGCCTTAGAGAACCTGTCGACAACCGTAAGAATAACAGTCTTCCCCGCTGACGAAGGCAGTCCGGTGACAAAATCTAAGGCGATGTGAGACCACGGTCGAGAGGGAATGAGAAGCGGCCTGAGACGGCCGGCAGGAGGAGAGTTACCGGACTTAGTCTGCGCGCAGACCGAACAAGCAGCCACGAAGCGACGCGTGTCATGCTCCCGGGTGGGCCACCAAAAGCGCTGGCGAATGGAAGCAAGCGTACCCCGAACGCCAGGGTGGCCGGCTAACTTGGCAGAGTGAGCCCACTGAAGAACGGCCAGACGAGTAGGAACGGGAACGAAAAGAAGGTTCCTGGGACAAGCGCGCGGCGACGGAGTTTGAGTGAGCGCTTGCTTTACCTGCCTCTCAATTCCCCAGACAGTCAACCCGACAACACGCCCCTCAGGGAGAATCCCCTCGGGGTCAGTGGAGGCTACTGAAGAACTGAAGAGACGAGATAAAGCATCAGGCTTGGTGTTCTTAGAGCCCGGACGATAAGAAATCACGAACTCGAAACGAGCGAAAAACAGCGCCCAGCGCGCCTGACGCGCATTAAGTCGTTTGGCAGAACGGATGTACTCAAGGTTCCTATGGTCAGTCCAAACGACAAAAGGAACGGTCGCCCCCTCCAACCACTGTCGCCATTCGCCTAGGGCTAAGCGGATGGTGAGCAGTTCGCGGTTTCCCACATCATAGTTACGTTCCGACGGCGACAGGCGATGAGAAAAATACGCGCAAGGATGGACCTTGTCGTCAGAGAAGGAGCGCTGAGAAAGAATGGCTCCCACGCCCACCTCTGACGCGTCAACCTCGACAATGAACTGTCTAGAGACGTCAGGTGTAACAAGGATAGGTGCGGATGTAAAACGATTCTTGAGGAGATCAAAAGCTCCCTGGGCGGAAACGGACCACTTAAAGCACGTCTTGACAGAAGTAAGGGCTGTGAGAGGGGCTGCCACCTGACCGAAATTACGGATGAAACGACGATAGAAGTTCGCGAAGCCGAGAAAGCGCTGCAACTCGACGCGTGACTTAGGGACGGGCCAATCAATGACAGCTTGGACCTTAGCGGGATCCATCTTAATGCCTTCAGCGGAAATAACAGAACCGAGAAATGTGACGGAGGAGGCATGAAAAGAGCACTTCTCAGCCTTCACAAAAAGACAATTCTCTAAGAGGCGCTGGAGGACACGTCGAACGTGCTGAACATGAATCTGGAGTGACGGTGAAAAAATCAGGATATCGTCAAGGTAAACGAAAACAAAGATGTTCAGCATGTCTCTCAGGACATCATTGACTAATGCCTGAAAGACAGCTGGAGCGTTAGCGAGGCCGAAAGGAAGAACCCGGTATTCAAAGTGCCCTAACGGAGTGTTAAACGCCGTCTTCCACTCGTCCCCCTCCCTGATGCGCACGAGATGGTAAGCGTTACGAAGGTCCAACTTAGTGAAAAACCTGGCTCCCTGCAGGATCTCGAAGGCTGAAGACATAAGAGGAAGCGGATAACGATTCTTCACTGTTATGTCATTCAGCCCTCGATAATCTATGCAGGGGCGCAGGGACCCGTCCGTCTTCTTAACAAAAAAAAACCCCGCTCCGGCGGGAGAGGAGGAGGGGACTATGGTACCGGCGGCAAGAGCTACAGACAAATAATCTTCGAGAGCCTTACGTTCGGGAGCCGACAGAGAGTATAGTCTACCCCGGGGGGGAGTGGTTCCCGGAAGGAGATCAATACTACAATCATACGACCGGTGTGGAGGAAGGGAGGTGGCCCTGGACCGACTGAACACCGTGCGCAGATCGTGATATTCCTCCGGCACCCCTGTCAAATCACCAGGCTCCTCCTGTGAAGAAGAGACAGAGGAAACAGGAGGGATAGCAGACATTAAACATTTCACATGACAAGAGACGTTCCAGGAGAGGATAGAATTACTAGACCAATTAATGGAAGGATTATGACAAACTAGCCAGGGATGGCCCAAAACAACAGGTGTAAAAGGTGAACGAAAAATTAAAAAAGAAATGGTTTCGCTATGATTACCAGAAACAGTGAGGGTTAAAGGTAGCGTCTCACGCTGAATCCTGGGGAGAGGACTACCATCCAGGGCGAACAAGGCCGTGGACTCCCTTAACTGTCTGAGAGGAATGTCATGTTCCCGAGCCCAGGTCTCGTCCATAAAACAGCCCTCCGCCCCAGAGTCTATTAAGGCACTGCAGGAAGCTGACGAACCGGTCCAGCGTAGATGGACCGACAAGGTAGTGCAGGATCTTGAAGGAGAGACAGGAGTAGTAGCGCTCACCAGTAGCCCTCCGCTTACTGATGAGCTCTGGCTTTTACTGGACATGAAGTGACAAAATGACCAGCAGAACCGCAATAGAGACAGAGGCGGTTGGTGATTCTCCGTTCCCTCTCCTTAGTCGAGATGCGGATACCTCCCAGCTGCATAGGCTCAGCACCCGAGCCGGCAGAGGAAGATGGTAGTGATGCGGAGAGGGGGGCAACGGAGAACGCGAGCTCCTTTCCACGAGCTCGGTGACGAAGATCAACCCGTCGCTCAATGCGAATAGCGAGTTCAATCAAGGAATCCACGCTGGAAGGAACCTCCCGGGAGAGAATCTCATCCTTTACCTCTGCGCGGAGACCCTCCAGAAAACGAGCGAGCAAAGCCGGCTCGTTCCAGCCACTGGAGGCAGCAAGAGTGCGAAACTCAATAGAGTAGTCTGTTATGGATCGATTACCCTGACATAGGGAAGACAGGGCCCTGGAAGCCTCCTCCCCAAAAACAGATCGATCAAAAACCCGTATCATCTCCTCCTTAAAGTCCTGATACTGGTTAGTACACTCAGCCCTTGCCTCCCAGATTGCCGTGCCCCACTCACGAGCCCGTCCAGTAAGGAGAGATATGACGTAGGCGACACGAGCAGTGCTCCTGGAGTAAGTGTTGGGCTGGAGAGAAAACACAATATCACACTGGGTGAGGAACGAGCGGCATTCAGTGGGCTCCCCAGAGTAACACGGCGGGTTATTGATTCTGGGCTCCGGAGATTCGAAAGCCCTGGAAGTGGCCGGTGGATCGAGGCGGAGATGGTGAACCTGTTCTGTGAGGTTGGAGACTTGGGTGGCCAGGGTCTCAACGGCATGCCGAGCAGCAGACAATTCCTGCTTGTGTCTGCCTAGCATCGCTCCCTGGATCTCGACGGCTGAGTGGAGAGGATCCGAAGTCGCTGGGTCCATTCTTGGTCGGATTCTTCTGTTACGGTGCGTGAATGAGGACCCAAAAGCGAATTAACGTAAACAGAGCTTCTTTAATAACAAAACAAAACGTAGGCTCAGATGGACCGGCAGGTTCCGACAGGACAGGACAAGGTTGCAGCAAACATGACGATAGTCTGGTTCAGGCATGAACAACACAAACAAGAATCCGACAAGGACAGGAGCAGGAACAGAGAGAGATATAGAGACCTAATCAGAGGGAAAAAGGGAACAGGTGGGAAAAGGGGTGACGAGGTAGTTAGGAGGAGACAAGGCACAGCTGGGGAAAAGAGGGGGAGAAAAGGTAACCTAACAACGACCAGCAGAGGGAGACAGGGTGAAGGGAAAGGACAGAAACAAGACACAACATGACAGTACATGACAGTTGGTCCATTCTTCCATTCTAAGCAAAAAAGTTTGCTATGGAGGTTAGCTACTTCTCCTTTGCTAGCTAGACAACCAAAGCAAACACACAATCATCAAGCAGTTGAAATGACAGCAAACTATGTACATTTCATTTGTTTTACCTTTGTTTCTATTGTCATTTATTTGGGTGGCTCAGAGAAGCTGTCAGTCTCGTCCACACACATTCATTCTCTATGGCAGCAAGGTTTAGACAAACCCCAACATTTGCAAACCAAATGCTTGGCTATAAGCATGTGGAAGAAATGTCTAGATCATTTTTCCTGGGGAGATTAAGTTTATGAATTGCCTGGCTGGGCTGTTGGACAGTGGATGCGCATTGATAAATGCAGGCATTATGCGGGGATTACCCAGGGATTATGGTGAATAACTCCCTGCTATCAACCAATCAGCACCCAGGCGTTTTTGATGTCTATGCCTCCTGGTGTCTTCCTCTTAATTAGTCTGGAATTGCCACTAAAGTGGGCAGGTAGGAAAGACAAAACAAAACCCTTCCCTGCATCACTCACTCAATGTAGATAAACACTTCATTAAAAAATATGACTAAAATGGTTGGCTTCGGAAAACAATCGGTTTAGATATGCTTTCTAACACAAACCGTCAACATTTTACAATAATTACACTTACCCCAAATCTGTATGCATAAATATTCCAGCAACTATCAGACCAACACACTATAAATAAAATGTCGCTCTCTCTCTTTGGCTGTTCCTATGGGCTTGCATGCAATGAGCTTTGGGGTGCCACAGGTTCTCGAGCAATGGGGGTGCCACAGGTTCAGTTAGGTTGACAATGACTGCCTTGATTCAATGCCTCCAATATGGTACTCAGCGTCAGGTGTATAAAGATGTCCGTTCCGAATGGGTGGAAGTGATGAAAGTCATCCTACCAACTTCCCAATAATACTTTGATTTATTTGACTTGGCACAAAATGTTTCCAGGTGTGTCTATTGTCAGTGAGAATTGCAATGTGCTGACAGCAACCACAGACACAACACCAGGGACTTTCCGTTCCCACAAACAGCTGTGGGGATGCTAATGATATGAAATATACATCCATATACTGTAAGTATGTGTGTCTCATCAGTGAAAAAGCTTTACCTACATAATGATCATTATCCAGACAGGTTGCCATTGTTTTTATGACTAAGGGGGAACCTCTGACGAACGACGCCACTAAAAGGGGCCATCTTAAGAGAGCGAGTTAGAAGTCGTGATTGATCCAATGACTGGCCCGCTCAGCTCTAATTAAATGTTATCGCCTGTTAACGACGCTCACGCCGGCAAAACCATCATTCCAAACACATTTCATCACCTCGACGATGGTTCACCTCGATTGAGATGCTGTAGCTGACTGTGACTGGTAGACTAATGTGTGGATCAGTGCTCTCCATGAATTCTGCACCGGCCAGGCCCATTGACCATTCTAAAGTGGCTTACTCAATGACAAGTCCCTCTGAGATTCATAACAAAGACGTAGAGCGTGTCATGTATCTCCTTTAACTTGTGAATGTCTTGTCATCAATTTCCTTGTTATTACATTGATATAATAACCATGAAATGACAAGGTAATAATCATTCATAAGCCCCTTAATCAGTTCATTACTTGAAAACAGCTTAATTAGATTTTCCATGCTGATTATAAATAAGCCCCATGCATAACAATCAGCAGACAAAGCAATCCCTGTAAGTCCCATTTGGTTGTTTTGTATTCGTCCTCATGCCTCACAATTGGATTTCTACGCACATTTAACAGTATGCTTCTCACATGGTAGCCTTGGGAGACCATTTGTTCTTTCGGTTCCCTTGACTGGCTGCTAGAGACGGGTTTATGTCTGGCGAATCCTACCCTGTTGTAATGACGCTACTGTTGCAGCCCGCTCACACATTTGGTCTCGGCACAGGAAGCAACTGCTTCTGCGTTTGAAGTCAAATCTCTTTCCCCCCTGCTTTGGGCCTGCCGGGAAAAGTCCATTCTCACACCCAGCATGTGAGTTGCCATATGCCCTGCATGCTAATAACGACAGAACGCGATCTGTCTCTCTCTTTTCAGAATGTGTGAAGGTGAACATGATTCATAATCAGATGGAGAGGGAGAAGACACTGGCAACTTAATCAAGCTTAAACAGGCCACTGTCGAGCTCAAAGTGTCAAAATGAATGATGAAATGTTCCAGGTAAATTGCAAACTTAATTTGTCTCCCTGGATTCCTTGTTTTTATACACTTGGAATAAAAGGTGCTATCTAGAACCTAAACTGTTTTCTTGGCTGTCCCCATAGGAGAACCCTATGAAGAACCCTTTTTGGTTGCAGGTAGAACCCTTTTGGTTACATACAGGGTTCTACATGGAACTCAAAAGAGCTGCTTTGGGGACAGCCGAATAACTGTTATGGAACTCTTTTTTCTAAGAGTGAAGTGAGCCTATTTAGAGGCCTGGACTAAAGTACTTGTTATCACTATCACAGTACTTGTTATCACAATTTTATTTACACACACATTCAGATATCCACATGTACCCCACTAGGAGATGCTTGAGGAAATTGAAAATAAGACCTTTGCCGACTTGAAGACCTGTCGGAGACTAGGTGATTGATATAAAACGATGACTTTTGAATCTCAGAATCAAATTATTGCTGCCAAGAACATCCGAAACGAACTCAAAATACCGTTCAAAGACAAGGCATTCATAATGTCGTACATGGCAGCCTGTGTTATCAACAACATTAAATGATACCTATTTGTGTCAAATAAAACTTTCATCAAGACTTTACTTTCATATTTAACAGTTGGGTAATTTATTTCTGTCACACCCTGACCTTAGAGAGACGTTTTATTTCTCTATTTGGTTAGGTCAGGGTGTGATGTGGGGTGGGCATTCTATGTTTTGTTTTTCTATGATTTTGTATTTCTATGTTTTGGCCGGGTATGGTTCTCAATCAGGGACAGCTGTCTATCGTTGTCTCTGATTGGGAACCATACTTAGGTAGCCTTTCCCTCCTTTCTTTGTGGGAAGTTTACTTTGTTTGTGGCACATAGCCCTCAAGCTTCACGGTTGTTTTGGCTTGTTTATTGTTTTTGTCGGCGTCATTTCTAAATAAAGGGAATATGTACGCTCACCACGCTGCGCTTTGGTCCTCTTCATTCAACGGCCGTGACACTTTCTACAGTGAGTTACCAGAGACAGCATTGTAATGCATAATGTGCATCACTGTCATACACCATAACAGTCAAGAACAACCCATCATATATTAACTCCCTAGCTTCTAGTACATATTCCATATAAAAGGCTAACTTTTGCAAACCTCTAGCTATGACAGGTATCAGGGTGTTTAGTTATTATGGATAACCAATCATTCCAATAGCACAGAGTTTGTTGTGTCTAAGCCAGTCTGAATAGAATTAGCCACTACCCAGCTGTATGCATGTAAAATAGGAACGATACAAGACGTACTTTTACTGTTTGATGCAACCGTGTGTGTTTCGACCCCTATAGAGTGAATACTTTATCCTACAGTACATGTAAATGTCCTTGACAGTATAGGTCACTGAGGTCTTAAAAACGCCAGGTGGCTTCACAATATAGTGTTACTTTCTTTCAAGCTAGGCATATCATAAAGAGAAAGAATACTGATGTATTCAGAAGAAGGTCCAATTAATAATTAAGAAAGAAACATTAACACAAGTCATCTATTGCATTATTCATAGCACGTGTTGACAGCTTGACAAGCCCAGCTTAGTGGAGCGCTACAAAGAAAAAAACGACCTCTGTAGTAAATACTGTATATCCACAGACTTTTAAATTAGCATGGTTCTCCAGAAAAAAAATGACGTCTTAGTCTGGATTTTAGTCTGTTACTTTTTTTTTAGCTCACAATTAGCCATCTCCTATCAGACCTTCCTGGTTAGGTTGACATAAATTGGAGGAACAGTGGAGCCAGCATTTAGTTTGGTCATTCCTGCATTGTAATGGACTGTAATGGTATTAGTGTGCCATTCTCCTGGATTTGGTCGAAATAGGCAGTAGTAATACCTAGTAGCAGCAGTCACAGTGGAGTCCACTGATTACTGAATATTATGACCTGAGGTCAGTTAATTTGTCACAAAACCAAACAAAAATTAAAAGAATGGCTCCCAGAGATGAGGCTGGCACATTCGTACAGTCACTCAGCAAATACCCTGTCTATTTTAAGGGGTGGACCCCATTGGTTAAAAAATGAACAATAGCCCCAGAGCTTTCACATGGCACAAAGCACTCATGCTGACAAAATGTCCTTAACCTCCAACCCAAAGTAATCCCCTCTCTACACATACGCACACATGAATACACACACATGCGCACGCACGCACGCACGCACGCACACACACACACACACACACACACACACACACACACACACACACACACACACACACACACACACACACACACACACACACACACCCTGGGGTAGAGCACTGTGTGTGTCTGTTCCATGTTAACTCAAAGAACTCGTCACCATAGGGCATTTCATCTCTCCATTACATCTCCACATGGTCCTGAACTCCAACAGCGTTCACCACATCACCACTCAGGAAATCCATGTGGATTTGACATTAGGGCTCCTAGACTTTGGAATGGTCTGCCGGAGGAGATCAGGTTTGCAGATCATACATGGCAAATAATATAGGCCAAAAATAAAACAAAAGGAAGTATGTTTTGAAGTCTCTGAAATGCATCAGAGAGACATACCAAAGCTCAAGAGAGAAAAAAATCACTTGGTATAAGCCGTATCTAAGCAATAAGGCACACGAGGCAGTGCTGTATCATGAATACAGTCACAGGAAAACGCCGGTTTTCGTCCCGATGCGATATTGCCTTGCATGCCTTATTGCTTTTATAATACTAACATATTAAAATAACAATGAATTACACATTTTCATTAAAACATTATTTTGATAAGTACATTTGTAAAATGTCATTCTTTCACCACCAGAAGATATAGTCCAGACAAATCTGGTTGTTTGTTATTTTGGTCGTGTTGCTACAGACTGACCCAGTCATTAACTATTTTTGCATAGTTGCTAAATAAAAATAATCTTCTGTTCAAACCAAAATGGTTGCTATGCAGGCTGGGTAATGTTCTTGTCACTTGGCTAGCTAGCTATAGCCAACTTAGCTAACTCAGACACATCAAACATTGCACCTGGAATGACAGTACACAAGCTGCATTTTAATTTATTGTAGCGTTTTTTTCTATTGGCATTTACTTGGATATATCCATGATAATGACGTTGATGCCTGATTTCGCCTGATTTCTCCTGGAAAAAGTTGCCTGGGCTAGCTAGCAAAAGTGAAACTGTTTCCTAGGTCGAACAGGCAGACTTATATTAAGCGCTGTACCAAACAAAATGCTTGGCTGGAAGCAAGGTGAAATAATGTGCGAGTTGAGATAAATACAAGAGATGATTCGGACAGCAACATGAACATGATATTCTTATGGAGGCACAGTTATTATTTTCAGATGGAACTGTTAACAGGCATACTGTGCCTGTGACAACCAATACAACCTGGCTCAGAACGCTGCTTGTCCAATCAGCATCCAGGATACAAGCTGATATGCTGACCCGTGTTGATATGGACCTGACAGAGCAGTACATTGAAGCTGAATGTGGACAACATGATGTCCAAACTCAGCTGAACTGTGGAACACACAGGTTGACACCAAGACTTGAAACATCCAGGGCCCGGTTTCCCAAAAGTATCTGGCTAAGTTCATTATCAGAACCTTCGTAGGAGGATTGTTAAATCTCAGAGCTGTTTAACAACACCATTGTTATTAATGTTGCACTTGACAATGCTCGTCATGTAACGCCTGCCTCACACCACTCATAGAACAGCTAAGTGCGTCATTAGATGCTTTTTTTGTCACGCCCTGGTCTAAGTATTTTGTGTTTTTCTTCATGTATTGGGTCAGGCCAGGGTGTGGCATCGGGTTTTTGTATTGTGGTGTGTTTTGTCTTGGGGTTTTGGTGTGTATGTATTGGGATTGTAGCTAGTGGGGTTATCTAGCAAAGTCTATGGCTGTCTGGAGTGGTTCTCAATCAGAGGCAGGTGTTTATCGTTGTCTCTGATTGGGAACCATATTTAGGCAGCCATATTCTTTGAGTTTGTCGTGGGTGATTGTCCTGAGTGTCTTGATGTCCTTGTTTGATGTTAGTTGACACAAGTATAGGCTGTTTTTGGTTTTCGTTTATTGTTTTGTAGTGTTCGTGTTTAGTCGTGTTTACGTTTGTTTAAATAAACATGGATCGCAATCGACACGCTGCAGTTTGGTCCGACTCTCCTTCAGATGAAGAAAACCGTTACAGAATCACCCACCACAAAAGGACCAAGCAGCGTGTCAACAGGCAGGAGCAGCCCAAAGAGATGTCCAGAAATCCTTATTGCGCATGGGAGGAAATCCTCGACGGGAGAGGACCCTGGGCTAAACCAGGGGAGTGTAGCCGCCCAAAGGTGCAGCAGGAGAAGAGCCAACTCCCCCTGTTTATCGTGAGGAGCCAAGGAGGAGACCAGAACCAGAGCTGGTGTTGGAGGTGAGCGAAGCAGAGACTGTGAAGGAGTTAATGGGGAAATTGGAGGAGAGAGAAATGAGGGAGTTGGTGCTTTTTGCATGGAATTCGCCCGACGGAACGTGTCGGGGATTTGATGGCACCTGGGTTAGCGCTCCATACTCGTCCTGAGGTGCGTGTTAGTCGGCTGGTGAAGTTGGTTCCAGCCTCACGCACCAGGCCTCCTGTGCACATCCCTAGCCTTGCACGTCCTGTGCCAGCACTGCTCTCAAGATCTCCAGTACGCCTTCACGGTCTAGCCCATCCTGTGCCACCTCCACACCCCAGCCCTCCGGTAGCAGCTCCCCGCACCAGGCTTCCTGTGCGTGTCCTCGGCCCAGTACCACCAGTGCCAGCACCACGCATCAGGCCTACAGTGCGCGTCGCCTCTTCAGCGCTGCCAGAGCCTTCCTCCTCTTCAGCGCTGCCGGAGTCTCCCGCCTGTTTAGCGCTGCCAGAGCCTTCCGCCTCTACAGCGCTGCCGGAGTCTCCCGCCTGTTTAGCGCAGCCAGAGCCTTTCTCCTCTACAGCGCTGCCGGAGTCTCCCGCCTGTTTAGCGCAGCCAGAGCCTTTCTCCTCTACAGCGCTGCCGGAGTCTCCCGCCTGTTCAGCGCAGCCAGAGCTGCCAGCCTGCATGGAGAAGCCAGAGCTGCCAGCCTGCATGGAGAAGCCAGAGCTGCCAGC
The DNA here is from genome assembly GCF_057628025.1 of Oncorhynchus mykiss. Lineage (NCBI taxonomy): Eukaryota > Metazoa > Chordata > Actinopteri > Salmoniformes > Salmonidae > Oncorhynchus > Oncorhynchus mykiss. Next base: position 28,233,370 of record NC_143030.1, read on the forward strand.
CTGCATGGAGAAGCCAGAGCTGCCAGCCTGCATGGAGAAGCCAGAGCTGCCAGCCTGCATGGAGAAGCCAGAGCTGTCAGTCTGCATGAAGCAGCCAGAGCTGTCAGTCTGCATGAAGCAGCCAGAGCTGTCAGTCTGCATGGAGCAGCCAGAGATGTCAGTCTGCATGGACCAGCCAGAGCTGTCAGTCTGCATGGAGCAGCCAGAGCTGTCAGTCTGCATGAAGCAGCCAGAGATGTCAGTCTGCATGGAGCAGCCAGAGATGTCAGTCTGCATGGAGCAGCCAGAGCTGTCAGTCTGCATGGAGCAGACAGAGATGTCAGTCTGCATGAAGCAGCCCGAGCTGCCAGTCTGCACGGAGCTGCCAGTCTGCAAGGAGCTGCCAGTCTGCACGGAGCTGTCAGTCTGCAAGGAGCTGTCAGTCTGTAAGGAGCTGCCAGTCTGCAAGGAGCCGCCAGAGCTGTCAGCCTACATGGAGCAGCCAGAGCCGCCAGTCAGCATGGAGCAGCCAGAGCCGCCAGACAGTATGGAGCAGCCAGATCTTTCAGTCTGCCAGGATCCGCCAGACTCTTCCAGATCCGCCAGTCAGCCAGACTCTTCCAGATCCGCCAGTCAGCCAGACTCTTCCAGATCCGCCAGTCAGCCAGACTCTTCCAGATCCGCCAGTCATCCAGACTCTTCCAGATCCGCCAGTCATCCAGACTCTTCCAGATCCGCCAGTCATCCAGACTCTTCCAGATCCGCCAGTCATCCAGACTCTTCCAGATCCGCCAGTCATCCAGACTCTTCCAGATCCGCCAGTCAGCCAGACTCTTCCAGATCCGCCAGTCAGCCAGACTCTTCCAGATCCGCCAGTCAGCCAGACTCTTCCAGATCCGCCAGTCAGCCAGACTCTTCCAGATCCGCCAGTCAGCCAGACTCTTCCAGATCCGCCAGACTCTTCCAGATCCGCCAGACTCTTCCAGATCCGCCAGTCAGCCAGACTCTTCCAGATCCGCCAGTCAGCCAGACTCTTCCAGATCCGCCAGTCAGCCAGACTCTTCCAGATCCGCCAGTCAGCCAGACTCTTCCAGATCCGCCAGTCAGCCAGACTCTTCCAGATCCGCCAGTCAACCAGACTCTTCCAGATCCGCCAGTCAACCAGACTCTTCCAGATCTGCCAGTCAGCCAGGATCTGCTAAAACCACCAGCCAGCCAGGATCTGGTAGATCTACCTACCTGCCTGAGCTTTCTCTCACTCCCAAGCTTTCTCTCACTCCCGAGCTTTCTCTCACTCCCGAGCTTTCTCTCACTCCCGAGCTTTCTCTCACTCCCGAGCTTTCTCTCACTCCCGAGCTTTCTCTCACTCCCGAGCTTTCTCTCACTCCCGAGCTTCCTCTCACTCCCGAGCTTCCCCTCACTCCCGAGCTTCCCCTCACTCCCGAGCTTCCCCTCACTCCCGAGCTTCCCCTCACTCCCGAGCTTCCCCTCACTCCCGAGCTTCCCCTCACTCCCGAGCTTCCCCTCACTCCCGAGCTTCCCCTCACTCCCGAGCTTTCTCTCACTCTCGAGCTTCCCCTCAGTTCCGATCTGCTCCTCAGTCCAGTGGGTTTCTGGGTGAGGACTACTAGGACATGGTCGGCGGCGAGGGTGGACTATCCAGGGACGCGAGGAGAGGGGACTAAGACATTGACTGAGTGGGTTCCACGTCCCGCGCCGGAGCCGCCACCATGGACAGACGCCCACCCGGCCCCTCCCTATTGTTTTGAGGTGCGTTCGGGAGTCCACACCTTGGGGGGGGGGGGGGGGGGGGGGGGGGTTCTGTCACGCCCTGGTCTAAGTATTTTGTGTTTTTCTTCATGTATTGGGTCAGGCCAGGGTGTGGCATCGGGTTTTTGTATTGTGGTGTGTTTTGTCTTGGGGTTTTGGTGTGTATGTATTGGGATTGTAGCTAGTGGGGTTATCTAGCAAAGTCTATGGCTGTCTGCAGTGGTTCTCAATCAGAGGCAGGTGTTTATTGTTGTCTCTGATTGGGAACCATATTTAGGCAGCCATATTCTTTGAGTTTGTCGTGGGTGATTGTCCTGAGTGTCTTGATGTCCTTGTTTGATGTTATTTTTCGGTTTTCGTTTTGTTTATTGTTTTGTAGTGTTCGTGTTTAGTCGTGTTTACGTTTGTTTAAATAAACATGGATCGCAATCGACACGCTGCAGTTTGGTCCGACTCTCCTTCACTATATGAAAACTGTTACATTTTTGCCCTCCCACGTCTGTTTATACACAGATCTCCACTAAACATAGCATCAGATAGTTTATCCGTCTCTCTGTGACCACCGATAACTTCAGAACACAGTTGACTACAAATACAAAGTTGTCAATGTCTTTGCAATTGAAACCAACAAGTGACATGGAAAAAGACGCTTCAAATGAAAACCGAGATGACTGCATTAAAATATAAACAGTATGCTATAGGCCAATTTCAATCAGTGAGTCAATACAGCTTCACCTCATTGATTCCCCCCATGTTCCTGTTTTGGGATTTTCTTGTCTCCAAGAAAACACTGCAGAGTGCCATGACCTCCTGGAGGTCTTCAGCAAGGCACGGCTACTTCTCTTCCCCTGCATCGTCCCTACGATTGTGCCATTGACCTTCACCCAGGCACCACACCACGTTGTGGTTGGCTATATTCGTTATCCAGCCATGGAGGCCATGGAGGAGTATATTGAGGACTCTCTGGCTGCTGGAAGCATCCGTTCTTCTGCATCCCCTGCCGGCGCAGGGTTTTTCTTTGTGGCAAAGAAGGACAAGACCCTGCATCCATGCATTGACTACTGGGGTCTTAATTACATAACGATGAAGAATCGTTACACCCTAACACTCCTCTCATCGGCTTTCAAACCTCACCAGGGGGCTACCATCTCTTCCAAACTGGACATTCGGAATGCCTAACACCTGGTTCGGATACGCAAAGAAGATGAGTGGAAGACAGACAGCCTTCAACACTGCCAGTGGACATTATGAGTACCTAGTCATGCCGTTTGGTCTCGCCAACGCCCCCGTTGTCTTCGAGGCCCTGGTAAACGATGTGCTCCCGGACATGGTAAATCGTTTTGTGTTCGTCTACCTCGACGATATCCAGTTTTTTTCCCGTTCTGCCCAAGAACACATCCTCCATGTTCGACAATTCCTTCAGCGCCTCCTGGAGAACCAGCTATTTATGAAAGAGGAGAAGTGCGAGTTCCAATGTTCTACAATCTCCTTTCTGGGATATGTCAATGCTGAGGGAAATGTCCAGATGGGCCCTGAAAAGTTGTAAGCAGTAGAGGATTGGTCCCAACCTACGTCCAGGGTGCAGCTACAACGTTTGGGTTTGCCAATTTCTACCGCCGTTCCATTTGAGGCTACAGCACCCTGGAAGCCCCCCTCTCTGCGCTCACCTCTCCCAAGGTACCGTTCACATGGTCCCCAGCTGTTGACAGAGCCTTTGTGGACCTGAAGCATCGGTTCACTACAGCCCCCATCCTCGTCCATCCGGACCGTCCCGTCAGTTTGTGGTTGAGGTTGATGCTTCTGACGTTGGAGTGGGGGCTATCCTGTCCCAGCGGTCTGCCCAGGACCAAAAGCTCCATCCCTGTGCCTTGTCATCTCTATTCTGCAGCAAGAAACTACAATGTAGGTAACCAAGAATTTCTGGTGGTCAAGATGGCAGTGGAGGAGTTGAGGCACTGGCTTGAAGGAGCAGAACATCCATTTTTGGTTTGGACTGACCATAAGAATTTGTAATATCTCCGCACAGCCAAGCAACTTAACTCCAGGCAGGCCCGGTGGGCTCTGTTATTCACCAGATTCAACTTCACCATTTCCTACCGCCCAGGGTCCAAGAATGTGAAACCTGGTGCCCTCTCTCGCCTATACAGTTCCGCTGCCGCCGAAACCATCCTGCCTACCGCCTTGCGGATTCAGTGGGCTGGGTTATTGACACCCTGGTCCGCAAGTTCCCAGCCTGCCCCTGGAGGGGCCCGGCTAACAGGTTGTTCGTCCCTAATTCAGTCCAGTTCCGGGTCCTGGAATGGGCTCATTCCTCCAGGCTTACCTGCCACCCGGGTTCCTGTCGAACCCTGGCCTTCCTCCGACAACGTTTCTGATAGCCTACAATGGTTCATGATGCCTCTGTCTTTGTTGCCGCATGCACTGTTTGTGCTCACAATAAAACTCTGCGGCAAGCTCCGTCTGACCTCCTTCAGCCACTACCTGTCCCTCATCGTCCTTGGTCCGATGTTTCCCTGGACTTTGTCACTGGGCTCCCTCCATTTGATGGCAACAGCATCATTCTGACGGTAGTGGATCGGTTTTCAAAGGCCGTCCATTTCATTGCTCTCCCCAAACTACCCTCTGCCAAAGAGACGACCCAGCTCCGGCATGTCTTCCGGATCCATGGACTCCCGATGGACATGGTCTCCGACCGGGGTCCTCAGTTCTTGTCTTGGTTCTGGAAGGCGTTCTGCACCATTATTGTGTCGTCGGCCAGCCTGTCCTCCGGATTCCCCCCCCCCCAATCCAACGGCCAGGAGCGAGCGAACCAAGACCTGGAAACAACCTTAAAACCTCTTGAGTGTATGGGGCAGTATTTTCGTGTTTGGCTGAAAAACATACCCAATTGAAAATGCCTATTTCTCAGGTCCAGAAACTAGAATATGCATATAATTATCAGATTAGGATAGAAAACACTCTAAAGTTTCCAAAACTGCCAAAATATTGTCTATGAGTATAACAGAACTGATATTGCAGGCGAAAACCTGAGGAAAATCCAACAAGGAAGTGCTGTTTTTCCTGAAAGCTCTCTGTTCCATTGGATGCCTTGCCTCCATTTAAAGGGATATCAACCAGATTCATTTTCCCATGGCTTCCTCTAGGTGTGAACAGTCTTTAGACATAGTTCCAGGCTTTTATTTTAAAAAATGAGCGAGAAAGATCACATCGTGTCATTGTATGGCTGGGTGACCGCAGCATTTTGTATGCACAAAAGCTTGGAGCATCCATTTTCTCTCTCTCTCTCGCTCTGAAGAAGCTACATTCCCGGTTGATATATTATCGATTATATATTGTAAAAACAACCTGAGGATTGATTATAAACTTGTTTATAATACAAACATTGTGGATACTATTTGGAATTTTCGTCTGCGATGTCGTGATCGCTTGAGCCTGTGGATTTCTGAACATAACTCACTAACCAAATGGAGGTATTTTGGATATAAAAAATATCTTTATGGAACAAAAGGAACATTTATTGTGTAACTGGGAGTCTCATGAGTGCAAACATCAGAAGATCATCAAAGGTAAGCGATTTAATTTATTGCTTTTCTGACTTTCGGGACCAATCTACTTGGCTGCTAGCTGTTTGTAATATTTTTCCTACTGAGAGAGATGTGCCTACATAAACGCTTGGTATGCTTTCGCCGAAAAGCTTTATTGAAATCTGAAATGCCAGGTGGATTAACAACAAGCTAAGCTGTGATTTGCTATATTGCACTTGTGATTTCATGAACATTTAATATTTTTAGTGATTTAATTTGAATTTGGCGCTCTGCAATTCAGCAGTGGTTGACAAATTATCCCGCTAACGGGATGGGTGCATCAAGAAGATGCCTTGTCTCGACCAACCCCACTACCTGGAGTCGACAACTGGTCTGGGTGGAGTATGCCCAGAATATTCTTCCCTGTTTGGCCATGGGACTCTCCCCTTTCGAGTGCTCCATGGGGTTGTTCCCAGAACAAGAGCATGAAGTCAACATACCCTCGACCCAGATGTTCATCTGCCGCTGTCAGCGTACCTGGAGGAGAGCTTGGGCGGCGCTTCTCATGACCAATTCCAGGTATCGTCGACAAGTGGACCACCACCGGACTACGGCTCCTCGCTATTGCAGAGGGTATGTCTATCAACACCGGACCTGCCCCTTTGGGTGGGTCCTGTAAAAGTTCTCCCGATTTCATTGGTCCTTTCCCCATCTCTAAAGTCCTTAGTTCCATTGCTATTCGTCATTTGTTACCCCGTACCCTGTCTAGGATTAAGCCCGTGTCTCACAGCCCTTTGTCTTCTGTTTCCAGACCCACCCCTCCTCCCCATGTCATCGATGTCCATCCGGCGTACACGGTGAGACGCCTCCTGAGTGTTCGACCACGGGGCAGGAGTTTCCAGTACCTGGATGACTGGGAGGGTTATGGCCAGGAGGAGAGGTGCTGGCTCCCCGCTAGAGACATCCTGGACCCAGCACTCATTGCTGACTTCCACCGCCGGCACCCTGGTCAACCAAGTATGTGTCCAGGTAGAACGCTAGGTGGCACCCATAGAAGGGGGGTACTGTCACACCCTGATCTGTTTCACCTGTCCTTTTGCTTGTCTCCACCTCCCTCAAGGTGTCACCTATCTTCCTCATTATCCCCTGTGTATTTATACCTGTGTTTTCTGTCTGTGCCAGTTCGTCTTGTTTGCCAAGTCAACCAGCGTTTTCCTCCTAGCTCCTGTTTTACCCCAGTCTCTTGTTTTTCTCGTCCTCCTGGTTCTGACATTTGCTTGTCCCTGACCTGCCTTTTACCTACCCCTTGGACTATAATAAATATCAGAGCTCAAACTATCTGCCTCCCGTGTCTGCATCTGGGTCTCGCCTTGTGTCGTTATAGTTCAATAAATTGAGTTATATTTTGCTACTTGAAGGTCTGTAATTTGTCTCAATATATTTCAAGATGTGTAGCCTAACGTGCACGGTGATTTGCCAAATCTGTGATTTAGTGTGGTTTTATTGGGTAAGCATGAGAGTAAGCCGCCTCAATATTGCTCATGGGAGTTTTACTTACTTAAACATGTTACTTACTTAAACAAAAGGATTATGATTGGAGATACAATTTATATTAATGTTCCATTGGGTAGAGATCAGAGCCATGTTTATAGATGTGTGGCAAAAGAGATGGGACACTGAGCACAAGGGCCGGCATTTATATGCCCTCCAAAGAAAGGTTGATGACCAAGATTCAAAGGTGAGATTAGGAAGGAAGAGGTGGTGTTGGCTCGATTGCGCTTAGAACACTGTACATTGAACTCGTCATTATATCTGGTTGGCAAGCATGTGAATGGTTTGTGTCTGGAGTGTATGGTAGATGAAATGATGGAGCATGTGTTGTTATATTGTTGTTGTAAGTATGTTGAAGTGAGGGACAGATTGAAGTGTAGGGTCATTGATGTTGGATGGGGTTGGAAGAAATTTTGGGAATGGTGGAAGGTCTAAGGTTAATTAGAAGTTAGTAGTGCTCTTTTCTATTTTCTCAGAAGTACTGAGTTAGGTAGGAGGATTTAGAAATGTTGTAAACCATGATTGGCAACACACTCCAGCAGAGTAGGTGGCGGCATGCACCTTTTAACGTTGATTTGCGGACCACTGTTATATCATAGAGGAAGAAGAAGAATACCAAACTAAGAGTAGGTGGAGGAGGAGATGTGTCACTTGATGGGTTTCGAAAGCATTTGAGGGTGAAAAGTAAAGATTAAGAAAATAAATTCTGCAGGAGCAAGTAGCAAGAAAGCAAACCAAGGTAAGTTGAATATAGCTAGAAAGTTATTCATTTTGCACATTAATGTCCTGTTTCCAGCTAGTCTAAATAATTTATTAAATACTAAATGTGATGCAAGCTAAAGTTAGTTTGCTAAAATGTTTTTCTAGCTAATGTTAGCTAGCCAACAGTTTAGCCTAAGTTACCAATTTAGAAAACAATTTAATTTTGCTAACTAGCAAGCTAGATATAGCAGTTTTAGCCTTACTATCAAGCTAGCTTGATGGTAAACAATTTAAACCTGCAGGCTAACTAGCCAGCTAAATATTTTGCTGTAACAGCATGAATGCACAGAGAGTTCTGCTGCTCTTGGAGCATAACTGTGTCAATCACAGTAGGTATTGCTGCTCTAAGAGTAGTTTTAGTCAACTGGATCTTCTGCTGCTCTAAGAGCAGAACTGTACTGTGTTATCTTGATGTTGCTGGTCCAGAAGCAGCTCAAGTAAACTATCAGCACTGCCGCTCAACTAGACCTAGATTTTGCTGCTCTAAGAGCAGAACTGTCAGTACTGGGCTGCATTCCAAACATGAATTTCCGGGCAAGGGCGGTCCATTTAAAAATCCTTCCTTCCTTCCTTCCTCGCCACTTGCCCTGCAAGTGTATACTCCTCAGCCCTCAAATGAAGTGGACACTTCCGATGTATAACATCTGACGAGTATACACTTGCAGGGCGAAGATGGAAGGAAGGAATTATTTTTAAATGGACTGCCTTGCCCGGAAATTTGTGTTTGAAATTCGTCACTTGTTCATCCTGCAATGATTGTGTTTTCAGCTTGTGGGTGCTTTATATGAGCTACAGTCAATTAGGATTGCATGTCTAATTATATTAACTATATAACTATTTATACGCCTACTGTATGATAGCTAGCAAATTAATTAGCTAACTAACGTTAGCCTGTCTAGCTGGAACTTCTGAAGAAGGAAAGTGTTTTATTTCTACAATTTCCAAAAGCTAACCCAAACAAACTAGATGTGTTTGTGCATTAGTAGCACAATTGAACTGATTTACATTCGTTTTTACTTGCACTTGTATGTTGACTCCATATTAACGTTGAGGTTTTCATTTTTGGCGGACTTTTGTTAGTGGAAGTACAATAATCGTGAATTGAATTATGGGGCATTTTAGGCCCCGAAGGGAACATAATTGTACACTCGCAAACTCTATTAAAAAAGGGAACATAATTGTACACAAAACAAACTCTATTAAAAAAGGGAACATAATTGTACACTCGCAAACTCTATTAAAAAAGGGAACATAATTGTACACAAAACAAACTCTATTAAAAAAGGGAACATAATTGTACACAAAACAAACTCTATTAAAAAAGGGAACATAATTGTACACTCGCAAACTCTATTAAAAAAGGGAACATAATTGTACACAAAATAAACTCTATTAAAAAAGGGAACATAATTGTACACTCGCAAACTCTATTAAAAAAGGGAACATAATTGTACACAAAACAAACTCTATTAAAAAAGGGAACATAATTGTACACTCGCAAACTCTATTAAAAACGAGGGCTGAGGGGCTTACGTTGAAAACTTCCCTTGCTTGACTAATCATTTGGACCGACGACAAATATGGCTGCTGTAAGTAGACGAGGGTGTGTCTTTAATGAGTTTGAAACAAAGTCCTGGTCATCAGTCAGTACTGCATATTCCTCTTTCCCGACATTCTTTTATTCCCTTTTTTAAGGATGTAAAGTGTGTACTCGAGACGCATGTGAAATGCACTTCAAATAGACAGGGTAAAATTTGTGGAACGTTCCAATAGGAATCTATTCCAAAACTTCGTAAAGTACAAGGATGCCAACAAACAACGCAAACAGAGTAGCATGATCAATTTACCTAGCTAACTATCTGCCGAATAGGCATAAACTCACCACTTAACTTATTCTTAATGTTTGTCCATAGGTTACCAGAGTGAGGAGCGACATTTTCGGAATAAACGTGGTGAGTGAAAAACATAATTAAATTGCCCACTGCGGTATCTTATTCTGCAGATTCCTGTTGGAACGTTCCACAAATTATACCCACCCCTTCAAATAAACTCTGATTTGACTACTAACATCACTTATTTCCTGACTGTAAAACATAATGTATGTTGGGTCGTCTTTTTGTTCCTAGGCGTGTAATGAGCTGGGTCAGATCTGGATGGAGTCAGGTGTGAGTGAGAATGCCGTGTCTGGACTAGGGGTGGACAATATGAACAAAAATTAATATCACAATATTTTCTACTGTCCGGACGATAACATATATATATACTGTACCATTGTTTAAAAAAAATTTAAATAGTTTTTTTTAAATACATGTTATGAGCCCTTCAAAGTTAATAAATGACAAAATATTGCTTTTAACGTTATAGAAACAAAGGGGGCATTGCACATAATTTTTTTACTTCTGCGTAATCCTGTGCAAACATGAAACTTTAAAAATATATGAAAACAAATATGCAGTAAAATTCAATAAACAAATATTTAAAGTACTTGGGATGTAAAGAAAATGGCTACAAATGGCTTACTTTTTCCTGCTAAATATAAGTGCAGTCTTTTTTCAGCATAACACCAGTCATTTTGAATTGAAGTTGTTAACCTTTTCAAACTAACTTCTTCAAGCATTAACCAGACAGCGTGTATGTTTCTCAGTTTACCATGTAACAATTCACTGGCTCCCTCTTCACAAGTTCTGTGCCAGGAACACCAGCCTATTGACAGATTCTGGCTTCAAAGTTGCTCTGTGGCATGTGACCACATTGCCCCTAGTGCTAAATGCTCTCGGAGGGTGAACTTGTGGCAGGGATGCCTAAGTATTTCAGATAGAGTTGTCAGACAACTCACTTGTGGGAAGTTGAATGTGTGAACTCGCTACCAATCCAAAGGATCAGCCTCACTGTCTGCTGCCATCATCAGAGTGTAGCTGTCCAGCTCTTGCTCGATGACCTGTCTCTGGGTTCTTAAGGCCGGTGCACTACTGGTTTTCTTAAAAAAGCTCCCAAGGCTCTTCTTGGACTTCTTTGCTGATTGTGGAGCAGTGCCAGCTTCTTTCCCACTCTGGTCCTCTTCAAGAGAGAAGTCTCCAACATCTGTGTTCCCTACCAGGAGGGCTTCTGTCTCTGAGGCAGCTCTCACCTACACCTCCACCAGCTTCTCAGTGGTGATGTAGGTGGTCTTGAACCGTGGGTCCAGAAAGGTAGCTATGGTGAGCAGCTCATCTGTTTTAGGGTCGGTGTATTTGTCATTCAGGTAATCTCGGACCCTCATCTTAATCTTTCGGGTCAGTTTGGCTCCGCCCTCATTTGATTTCAGAACCTCCGCCTTGAACAAATGGAGGACGGGCTTCAGATAGGACACACTCACGTAAGTCTCTCCTGACAGGGCATCTGTGAAATCCTGGAGGGGCTTAAGTGCTGCCGTGATAGATTCAAAGACCTCAATGTCTTGCCAGGAGGGTGCAAGGTGCCGTGCTTTTTTTGTCTGCCTCGAGGACTCTTACCATCATCTGCAGGTGAGATCCCCACCTTGTCGGGGATTCCGTGATGAGCTTGTGGAGGGGAGGCTCAGTTTATCCTGTGCACTTTGTCAGGACCTTCTGCTTCTTCCAACTATAGGAAAATGTGCTGACCACTTTCTTGCACACTTCTGTGGCCCGGGAAACCCGAGGTTCGTTTTGGACACTCCTCTCTGGAAAAAGTAAAAATTTGAAAAATAATTACATTTGAATCAACTTTTATTCAATAACATTGCATCTGCTGTAATTACAGCAATTTACAGTATGGACTCTGGACATGATTACAAATGTAATCCATCTATAGATTTACATACAACTGTTGTGATTAAGAGAGCTATGTTGCTTTAAAAAACGGGATCATTTATTGCGAGGATAGATTCATATATTGAAACCATTGGCTAATGTATAAATAAATACAATAATGTTTGGATATTGCACACACTTACAAATACTATATATTTATATAGCTGTATATATTTGGCTTAACTTATAAGAAGGATCAGGCAGTGTAATCAGCTATAACTTTAAACAGAGGAAATTAAGAGTACAATAGTTATTCTGCATTTTAATTAATATTGTTTTTAAGTTACGTTGTTTTTCTAACTAGCTCTGTGTTTTTAGACGTTAAAACTTACCAATGGCAATGTGTAGCCTGTGTCTGAAACACCCTAGTCTTGTCCATTTGTTCAGCTCTAATGCTTTGATCATGTTCAATCCGCTGTCAGTAGTCATACATACTTGACGAGACTCTTTCAAGCCCCAGGATGAAAATGCCCCCCTCAGCCCAACTGCAATTATTTCTCTAGTGTGGTTGTCTGGGAAATAAGAGGTCTGAAGGCTTTTGATTTGCAGCTTCCAGTTGTCATCAATGTAATGAATCGGGAGGCTAATGTAGGGCTTTGTGGTCCGGCTTGGCCATAAGTCGACAGTGGTAGAGAAGAATGCAGCGTTACGAATTTCGTTGGCAACTCTGTCCCAACATTTTGGGTAGAGTTCTGGCAGACATGCTGAAGTATTTGACTCAGGGTCTCGTATCTTGGGTCTAGAGTTCGAATCGACTTTCTGAAACCGTCCTTCTCCACAGTTTGAATTGGTTTCATGTCTTTCGCTATGTGATACGTAATTGTACTCGTTCTCATTCCACTTCTTGCTCGTCTTGTCATATGGAGTACCACTACCGAATGATGCCTTGAGTGATAGCTGAGTGCAGGCCTGGTTTGAAGATATCTTGGGACTTGCTCCGGGGATTTGTTGCTCGCATTCTGGTAGATTCTTCATATACGTGCACATGCAGGGTTTTCAGGTGGTGAAAAAGATTGCTGTAGTTTCCACCTTTTGGCTAGCACAATGCGTCACACAACTTACAGTACTTTTTTTTTGGTCGAGGTCGGATATCTTAACGCCAAACCAGTTCCAAATGGCAGAGGAGGCAAGCTTTTTTTTTTAACCAATTCTTTGTCGTCCTGCAAATCAACCTCAATAGCTTTATTTCCCTTGTCTTCAGTCATCCTCAATGCTTGCTTACAGATTGGCACCAGATTTTCGGACACTTTCACTTAGGAAAGGAGTTTACTTCACTAAATGTTCTCTTACTCTGCTGTTGCGCATGCTTGTTTTGACTTTGACTGTCAGGCAGATAGCGTGTAACATCATGCTTCTAGTTTTTTTTTCTTTGCTAAAAAAGGCTGTTTTTAGTCAAATAAACATTTTGAACTAGCCCACATCACTTGATTAGAAATTTTGAACAAAACAAAAATGTCTTATTTAATACATTTATTAAATTGATCAAGATCTGCACAATATGGCAAAATCCATATCATGGCACAATGTCATACCGGTATTCACATTTATACCGGTAAACCGCCCACCCCTAGTCTGGAAACATACAGCTCATCATACCAGGGAGACTGACTGCTTCGCAGTGTCACAACACACACTTACTCTATACATTTTTGTTCCTATTTAATCTACACTGAACAAAAATATAAACGCAACCATTTCAAAGATTTTACTGAGTTACAGTTCAGTCAATTTAAATAAATTCATTAGGCCCTAATCGATGGATTTCACATCACTGGGAATACATATGTATCTGTTGGTCACAGATACCTTAAAAAAAGGTATGGATCAGAAAACCAGTCAATCTGGTGTGTTTACCATTTGCCTCATGCAACACAATATATCTCTTTCTGAATATTGGCGGGAACTGGAACAAGCTGTCATGCACGTCGATCCAGAGCATCCCACACATGCCCATTGGGTGACCTGTCTAGTGAGTATGCAGGCCATGCTTCCAGGAATTGATTACAGAACCTTGCGACGTTGGGCCGTGCATTATCATGCTGAAACATGAGGTGATGGTGGCGGATGAATGGCACAACAATGATCCTCAGGATCTCCTCACGGTATTTTTTTAATTCAAATTGCCATCAATAAAATGCAATTGTGTTTGTTTGTAACTTATGCCTGCCCATGACCATTGGTTCTCCTTAATTTTTATTTAGTGTATTTTTCACCCCAATTTCATGGTATCCAACTGGTAGTAGTTAGTCTTCTCATCTCTGTACGGACTCGGGAGAGGTGAAGGTCGAGAGCCATGCGTCTTCTGAAACACAGCCCAACCAAGCCGCACTGCTTCTTGACACAATTCCCATCCAACCCGGAAGCCAGCCGCACCAATGTGTCGGAGGAAACACCGTACACCTGGCGACCTTTTCAGCGTGCACTGCGCCCGGCCCGCCACAAGAGTTCGCTAGTGCGCGATGAGACAAGGATATCCCTGCCGGCCTAACCCGGACGACGCTGAGCAGATTGTGCGCCGCCCCATGGGCGTCCCAGTCGCGGCCGGCTGCGACAGAGCCTGGACTAGAACCCAGAATCTCTAGTGGCACAGCTAGCACTGCGAGGCAGTGCCTTAGACCACTGCGCCACTCGGTAGGCCTGTTCTCCTTCATTTTTGAATAAATTAATTTCTTAAACTGTTCAACTATTGTCTTTCTCTCTCTGAGTCAACTGCTCACCACATTTTTATGCACTGCAGTGCTAGCTAGCTGTAGCTTATTATTTCAGTACTAGATTCATTCTCTGATCCTTTGATTGGATGGACATGTCAGTTCATGCTGCAAGAGCTCTGATAGGTTAGAGGACGTCCTCTGGAGGTTGTCATAATTACTGTGTAAGTCTATGGAAGGGGCTGAGAACCATGAGCCTCCTAGGTTTAGTGTTGAAGTCAATGTACCCAGAGGAAGACAGAAGCTACCTGTCCTCCAGCTACACCATGGTGCTACCCTAAAGAGTGCTACTGTAGACCTTCATTGCAAAACGTTGTGTTTTAACCAATTATTTAGTGACATGAATATATTTAGTATCTAAAAATTATAACTTTATATTTCACTATTTTTATGTAATTCACTGAGGAGGATTGTTCTCCCCTTACTCCTCTGACGAGCCTCCACTGGTAAACACATTTGAGAGAACTAAGCTTTTTTTGCATATGGACAATTTTTGGGATCTTTTATTTCAGCTCATGAAACATGGGACCAACACTTTACATGTTGCTTTTTATATTTTTGTTCATATGTATACATAACACAAGTTACTGCTATAGAGATTAAAAAGATGTTAGTGAGTTTTCAGTGCTGTGCAGTGTACTAATCTCTTTGTCCCTGTGACAGTGCGCTCCTCCCCTGGTGGTGGCGGCTAACATCGATGATAAGATGGGGTGTGGTGCCAGCCAACCCAATACCAAAATGTCCTGAAGTAAGATCTGAATGACATTTGTTTGGGTCCCCCATATTCATTAGGAACCAAACGGAAAGAACATTTACTAAAACAGGGAGACACTACCTGAACTTGTCCAATAGGAAACACATTTTTTCCTGTTGTGAAATGTTTTGCAACGGTTTGCCCTAATGAATACCAACCCTGATCGTAGCCCCTAACAATGGTTTGTGGTTCTCTTACAGGTACCTGTGGAAGTTTGGCACTGTCAGATGCTACCTGGGCTACAACTCTATGCAGTACTTCTTTTCCACTATGGCCACTGCAGGCCAACCCCACGTGTGATGACCGCCACTGCAGGCCAACCCCACGTGTGATGACCGTCACTGCAGGCCAACCCCACGTGTGATGACCCCCACTGCAGGCCATCACCACGTGTGATGACCACCACTGCAGGCCAACCCCACATGTGATGACCGTCACTGCAGAAAACAGCAGGACAGCTATAAGGTAACGAAGGCTCCTTCCTCTCGCTCTCACTTTCTGTCTCTCTCTCTCTTCCTGTTTGTCTCTATCTCCTCTCTGTTTCTCTCTCTACCTCTCCCATCATGACCTAAGGTGTGTAAGGGGATGTATATGACTAAGTACAGTTGTAATTGACGGTGTTGTGTGCTTAACATTTGATTGTCACAGGCCACATGACAGAAGCTCCATGGAAAGTGTCACCACATGATGTGCTGTTTTTGCAAGATCGAATCCCCGAGCTGACAAGGTAAAAATCTGTCGTTCTGGGCAGTTAACCCACTGTTCCTAGGCCGTCATTGAAAATAAGAATTTGTTCTTAACTGACTTGCCTAGTTAAATAAAAAAATAAAAAAAAAATAAAAAAAAAATATATATATATATATATATATATATATATATATATATATATATATATATATATATATATATATATATATATATATATATATATATATATATATATATATTTTTTTTTTTTTTAATTTAAATTTCACTTCTTGCTGCATCTAATGGTTTTGATCATGTTGTGGCCTTAACCTGTTAAATGATGAGGGCCATGAACAATACCTAGTATTGCTTATACTGCCAGAAATAAAAAATAGATATAAATTGCTGAGGTGTGGTCACTTTTGAGGACACAAGCTCTATACACAGTATAGATATTATATATGTTTTCTATTCAACAAAAGTCGGGGAACAAAGCTTGAAATTATTGAAATGCTTTCTAAGTATAGTAACAGTCAAACTATAAACTATATTTCACTATTCTTCTAACTATGAAATAAATGCTTAGTGACAGTACAAAAGTGGTCTTGTTTAAATTCTAATAAATTATTTAGTATTTTTTTTCATGTTGAGAGGAGCTGCGAAGTTCGACCTTGTCTTGATGAAAAGAGAATGTAATGCTTCGCTCCCAATGCAAATTAGATTTCAAATTTCACATACTGCATCTCAGATGAGAAAGGCATACGATGCGGGACAACCAGAGCTGTCACGGGGTGCACAGGAATTGATGTTGCACAGTTCACAGAGCGATCTGTACACAAAAATGTTGGTCAGAATGGTCCAGAACCATTTTAACGTTCCGTGTCACTCCCTACTGTGTATTCCAGGGCAGCCAAAGTGTTCTTGAGCTCTTGACCCGTCTGGAGATGGGACAGAGTGTGTTGGGGCCAGTCTGCTCGGACTGTGCCCAGTCCCTCAACAACCAACCTGCCCGCCACACTGAGAGGAGGGAGTATGACAATGCAGAGGAAATGTACGAGAGAGCCCCGGATATCAGGATGAGAGCCCTGTCCCCTGACCACTCCTCCCTGGCCTACACCCCCAAACCCCTGAGAATGCTCTACAAACACAGGGTAGGTTGAGGAGATGGGATGTTTCTAACCAAGCCACCACAGGGCTGTTGCATATAATCCCATTAAACCAAGTCCTAGACCAGGAGAAGTTCACTCTTGACATGTTATAGATGCGTGGGGACACAAAAAACATGAACAAAGGCTCCCAAAACGTATGTCCTCTTAGAAATGGAAACACTCTCATTGTTGTGATGAAGGTTTTTAGATTTTGTACATATGAAATTGTGTCTTTCTGAACTTTATCTGCAAAGTTATATTCCATTTTGTGCGAATTGAGCGGTTTTCCCTATCCAGCTGTTCTATTCTCCGTGTAGCCTGCTGCTAGAATGGACAGAGGTATCACTTCTAAAGTTTTGATTGACAGGATTTCTTGTATACAACATCTAAAGATCTGCATCCCTAATACTGAGAGCTTTGCCGTTTCTAAAGGACGTATTTGGGTATTATTGGAGCCTTTGTTCATGTTTATCCACGGCCCCATAATGCAGAACGAGCAATGAGGAAGTGTATCGCTGGTGGGGAAAGTTTCTCTAAACCAAGGGAAATCGCAAAAGTTTTCTCTTCTATAACGTTGCTGTTTTGAAAGTTAGCTTAGGGACCTTGAATTCTTATTCCTCACTCAACTCAAATTCTATTAGGTTGTAGGTTGTGTAATCCTGATTTGTGACACTGACAGAGGATATGTGTGATGTCCATGGGAAGCTGGAAAAGGCTGCTCCTGTATGAGCTGGCTCTGGACATCAGGGAGAAGAGTTTTGGACTTAAACACCCCAGTATGGCCACAGTATTGGTCAACCTGGCTGTATTCTACAGCAAACTGGTGAGAAGACCAATACTGCTTACAGTTCACTGCATACCAGATTGGAGTTTAAAAATCCTTTCAAATAGATGATCGTTTGGTTGAGTCTGCCTGGAGTGCCAGATGTGTGGGGGTTGCAGTTTTGGGACTCTTCTATTGGTTTATTAAGCCAGGCAAGCTGGAATGGGCACAAACGTGTTTGAAATGATTTTTCATATATTTGAACCCCTGGTCTGCTGCATGCATACTAGGGACAGCTGTGTGTGGTTTGATTTTAATTGGATTCCCAGCTTAATTAGATTTCAAATGGAAATTTCGAGTGTTTCTCCCATATTCTGTCTGTGTATTATTGTGTCTGACAGAAGAAGCACTTCCTCATCCTCATTGTGCAGTATGGGGGTGCCGAAAACATGAACAAAGACTACAAAAAGACCCAAATATATACTTTTAGAAACTGAAACGCTCTCAGTATAGTGATGCAGGTATTTTGATGTAGTACACATTCCAGACTTTATCCTCAATGTTATTTTCAATTTTGTGCTACTAGAGCGGTTACACACACACACACACACACACACACACACACACACACACACAGTGTTATTGGTAATATACATACAATACTATGAGCTGAACATCGTCATCAACCTTGTTTTGTCTCTGTCCATCCTCCTCCCTCTCTTTTCCCCAGCTATGAGGAAGGGGACTTTGAGAAAGAAGCAAAGCTCTACAAGCGAGCCATGGAGATCGGAGGCGGAGCCTTCTCTGGTGTGTGGGAAGGCCCCGTCTTGATACTCATCCAGTGGAGACACGTTTAGCCTGCGAGGGCCCACCCCTCTCCCACACGCCCCCAGGTGACCCCTCCCTCTACCACGCCTCCCAAGAACACAGGTGGTGGATCTCAATTTATGTGTCCATTTCCTTGTGTCCTTCCAGAAATGCATTGGTTGAGAAGGGTGAAGATCATAGGCGCCAGATTCCCCCCCGCCTCTCTCTCTCCCCCACCAGTTTTATGACGGTCATAAATACCTTGTAGAATCTCTGCCTTTGTGTTTGGCAGGATTGAGGGGAAAGAAGCCTCTTCTTTGTCACAAGGAGATTCCTCCTGCCAATACGGTAACATAAAAAGATTGAATAATGGAACAATATTTCTGTAATCCAAGCAGTTGGAATGGTCCGTGGGTACTTAACTTTCGACAGGATTGTTCTTTATGTTATACTGTCCTATCTCTGAATGTGTATATTTCCCAGTTGTCAGAGTTATATCCAAATGTTGGAACTTATGTGATTAAATATGAAACTATTTGTGAGAAGATGAAATGTGATGTTAGCCTTGTAAATGAGAGTATTGTTTTTCATATAAAGCCTTAACTAGTCATTGACCACCCCCACGTGTGCACAGACATTACATCGACGTTATGGAACGCCTCCTTTTCCCAGAGAGTATAAAACCCACTTCTAAGAAAATTTACAAAGACCAGAAAGTGTGAAGCGGTGGCTACATGGCTGAGAAATTGTTTAAAACTAGAGACCAAGCAGGCGGACAGTGTGAACTGGACGTCACAAATAGTTGGAATCGATTAGACCAAAACACAGCGGGTTGCTGCTGGTGTGGAAAGTGGTCTTAGCTGTACCCAGAAGATGAAGACTACACTACACAGGAACATTCAGTCTGCAGCTGTTTAAGTACTTTAGTCTAGTAAATAGGAGTGGTACTCTTAAAGATCCATTCTAAACGACCATTGGTACGTCTGACGTACACATTATAACAGAGCAACAACTATGAAAGATTTTGATCTCTGGTGGACAAACCAGAGACTTTCTGTTGAATTACTCACCAGATGGACCGGCGATTTCAACAGAGAGACAAGACATACACACGTAAATATGTACATTGCAATTATTTTCGAATGAGCGGCCGTTCATGTGCAAAGTATTCACATTTTCATGAGCATAGTTATCGGCTGTATGTGCGTAAGGAAGTTCTTTGTTTCTTCTCCCGCTCTTTCTTTCATGCCCCTCCCTTTCCCTCTCTTTTGATTCCACCATTTTGTGGAACAACCCGCCATACCAGTTTAGTTGCATTATGTAGTAATCAATGTGTAAACTCATTATGTTTGTGTGTTTGTCATTCTGTGTGATTAGTTAGTGAATAAATAATTAAGCCAATTTGTACATCTCTGATTCATCATTTATACTAGAGTTCGTGCAGATATCCAAGGATTTTGCGACATTCAGAATGAGACTGAAGGTAAATAAGAATGAATGAATTGACTGTGACTGATGTAAGAGATTTTTACATTTAGAGTTTAGTCGGGAGATAGTAACTTGTTAACTTTTTCTGTGGTGCCCCAGATTACTAATTAATTAATTGTTACATGAGTAATTTAATTGCATAATAACTTAGCGTGGTATGTAATTGACTGTTTATTTTACAGAATAATCACGTTAATGCTAGTCAGGACACGACAAAGGGCAGGCACCTGGAATCTTCTCGAATTTTGAGAAGGGTGAAAGGAGAGGGGACATGAGGAATCACAATTTAAGGATAACCCAGGGTTCACAATCTGCATTCTTGAGAAGAACAAAGTCCATTGAGAGTGCAATGGTTCGTTATGCTGCTTTCTGATGGAACAGTGTAGTGATGTCACCTATCAAGTGTACTGTAGCTAATGGCCTTTTTGGAGATATGAAGGTTGCTTAATTTAATAATGGCTGTTTTAATGTGTTTTACGTAATTTATAATGAAAGAATGTGAAATGACATCAACACCAGGTTACAAAGTTTTTTTTATTCCATATTCACAACTGCTTCCAAATTACCATAGCTCTCTGTTACTGTCTATGGAAATATATACAGGGACTTCAAAACGTATTCACACCCCTTGACTTTTTCCACATGTTCTGTTAGCCTGAATTTAAAATTGATTCAATTGAGATTTTTGTCACAGGCAATACCACATACCTCATAATGTTAAAGTGGAATTATGTTTTTTGAACGTAAACCAAAATGAAACTATTCAACCCCTTTTGTTATGGCAAGCCTAAATAAATCATATTTGCTTAACAAGTTGCATGGATTCACTCTGTGTGCAATAAGTGTTTAACATTATTTTTTTAATGACTGTCTCATCTCTGTACCCCACACATAATTATCTGTAAAGTCTCTTAGTTGAGTAGTGAATTTAGTAGATGGGTAAAAAATAAAAAGCATATATTGAATATCCTTTTGAGCATGGTGAAGTTATTAATTACACTTTGGGTGGCGTATCAATACACCCACTCGCCACAAAGATTCAGCCATCCTAATTAACTCAGTTGCCCAGAGAGGAAGGATACCTCTCAGGGATTTCACCATGAGGCCAATGGTGACTTTAAAACAGTTAAAGTTTAATGGCTGTGATAGGAGTTAACTGAGGATGGATCAACATTGTAGTTACTCTCTCCATATTTTCAAGCATAGTGGTGGCTACATCATGTTATGGGTATGCTTGTAATCATTAAGGATTGGGGAGTTTTTCAGGATAAAAAAGGAATGGAGCTAAGCATAGGCAAAATTCTAGAGGAAAACCTGGCTCAGTCGACTTTCCACCAGAAACTGGGAGACTAATTCACCTTTCAGTAGGACAATAACCTAAAACACAAGGCCATATCTACACTGGAGTTGCTCAGCAAGAAGACAGTGAATATGGTTGTCTAGCAATGATCAACAACCAATTTGACAGAGCTTGAAGAATTTTTAAAAGAATAATGGAAAATGTTGCACAATCCAGGTGTGGAAAGCTCTTAGAGACTTACCCATAAAGGCTAACCGGAGTAGCCTACCTGGCTGACATGAAACTAAACCGCAAGAAAAGCAGATGAGGTCTTTTTTTACTCTGCTCTGTTCCGACAGGTGCGTGATAATGGCCCATTCTAAATCAAAACTAATTTCACACATAGTATTTAGTATATGTAAATACCAGTGCTTAATTTGTAAATCGTGAGTTGCCGGAACAAAAAGTGAGCTGGAGAGAGAGAGAGAGAGAGGGGTGACCTGGGGAGCTTTGAGGTACCAGAATGCATGAGAAAAGAAAACACCTCTTATAATTAAGCATTGCATGCATCTCATTGCATTTGCGCAGTGGCTGAGGTCAGTAAAGTTGAGGCACTTACAGTTGCACACAAATATTTAGTTACCTAGGATCCTGGGAAAATGTGTTATTTTATAAATGCATTTAATACTGCTTAAATGATTGAAAGGACAGACTACTTTGACACTGACAAACTGACAATCTAAGATCAATTAAAACGACATTGACTTCCATCCATCAATAGCCTTGGCCTAGGTGTGTGGAGACATAATGTAGGCTACAATATGAGGAGGAAATTATAGTCCTAAACATGCTTTTCAGTTTCACTGATTCACCCAATGATGTGCAGCTCACATGACCGATGCAATCGTGCCAAAAGCCTATCTCTCTCTAGTTTTCCTTTGTAAAACAATATTTGGAAATTGATACAAATTTGTCTTCTCTTTTCAACAGGAGACATTTGCTTTCCAACCTGTTTTCCCGCGATTGCATTTTAAATATTGCGAAAACCCTGTTTTGTCTGCATGCAGTTCACTGACAGATTTGCTGTGTTTCCAATTGTAGGCTATGCCATGTTATTGGGCTAAACACAATCCACAGCTAGTATTTTTTTTTAAACATTATTGATCCTCTGTGGTTAAATTATAGGCCTTCTCATGGTGCAGTAGGCTATGCTGAATTATTTCATTTCTATCTGAACAGACAGTAGTATATCCATAACTTTGACAAATGTATTTAAATGTATAAGACTAGTCATTGTGCAATCGTGTGTGATACTGACCACTATATAATCAAAGCGGATCCCAGCTTTCTCATGCTGCTATATTTATTGCTCAATTCTTAATTTGTGCTGCTATAATTATTGATCAAAGCACATTAATCCACTTAACAAACGGTGGAGCCTACCTGGCATATTAAGAAAGCAGCTGCAAGTAACCTCCATACACTATTCAAGTGCAAGCTATGGATGGTTATATATATATATATATTTTGTGGGCAATTTCTAAATAAAACAATTTTACACATATATTAGTAGGCTGTATGTAAAGACCAGATAAAATGTGCAATACTGCATGAGCATAATTATCAAGTGCTTGTCAAATTGTGAATGAGAGGCTGACGAAGTGTGTGCAGCCTGAGCAAGAAATAGAGCAGAGTGCCTCCCTTTCATGTTACTTTTTTCAATGCATCATTTGTCCCATCATGCAGCCATAGAATGTATTAGAAATTAAAACATATAGCCTATAGACTGAGTAAGATGGCGCCAACAGAGAGGGCTGCCTCGCTTCTAGTTCTTAGGAAACTTTGCAGTATTTTGTTTTACAACCAGGAATACGACTATTCCGAAGTGGATCCTGTGTTCGCACTACCCAATTGAACTGATTCCAGAAGCCGACCGAAAACAATGTCGGCGAAGGAGAGGTACTCGGAGCGGTCTTCTAGTCCGACTGAGGAGGCGCACACACCACCCACGGCTTCCGAGTATATTACTCGCTAATGTTCACTCCCTCCAAGGACTGTGGGCTCTCCTTCTCTGTGGCCAACATGAGAAAGACATTTAAATGTGTTAACCCTCGTATCCCTAGCCGCATCCTCAGAGCATGCGCAGACCAGCTGGCTGGTGTGTTTATGGACATATTTAATCTCTCCCTATCCCAGTCTGCTGTCCCCACATTCTTCAAGATGGCCACCATTGTTCCTGTACCCAAGAATGCAAAGGTAACTGAACTAAATGACTATCGCCTCGTAGCATCCACTTCTGTCATCATGAAGCGCTTTGAGAGACTAGTCAAGGATTATATTACCTCCACCTTACCTGTCACCCTAGACAAACTTCAATTTGCTTACTGCCCCAATAGGTCCACAGACGATGTAATCACCATCACACTGTACACTGTCCTATTCAATCTGGACAAGAGGAAACCAATGTAAGAATACTGTTCATTGACTATAGCTCAGCATTCAGCACCATAGTACCCTCCAAGCTCATCATTAAGCTCGAGGCCCTGGGTCTGAACCCAGCCCTATGTAATTGGGTCCTGGACATCCTGAAGGGCCGCCCCCAGATGGTGAAGGTAGGAAACAACACCTGCACTTCGCTGATCCTCAACACTGGGGCCCCACAAGGGTGCATGCTCAGCCCCCTCCTGTACTCCCTGTTCACCCATGACTGCGTGGCCAAGCAGGCCTCCAACTCAATCATCAAGTTTGCAGACGACACAACAGTTGTAGGCTTGATTACCAACAACAAAGAGACAGCCTACTGGGAGGAGGTGAAGGATCTGGGAGTGTGGTGCCAGGAAAATAATCTCTCACTCAGCGTCAACAAAACAAAGCAGATGATCGTGGACTTCAGGAAACAGCAGAGGGAACAACCCCCTATCCACATCGACGGGATAGCAGTGGAGAAGGTGGAAAATTTTAAGTTCCTTGGCATACACATCACTAACAAACTGAAATGGTCCACCCACACAGACAGTGTGGTGAAGAAGGCGCAATTGCGCCGCTTCACCTTCCAAAACCTGCCCTGGAGCAGGTTTTCAATATGGATCTTTCTGTACTTTGCTCCGTTCATCTTTCCCTCGATCCTGACAAGTCTCCCAGTCTCTGGCGCTGAAAAACTTCCCCACAGCATGATGCTGCCACCACAATGCTTCACTGTAGGGATGGTGCTAGGTTTCTGTTATGGGATTTTTATGAATAATGACTAAATTATGTATACATTTAACTTAGAACTATAACTAAACAAAACACTACTATGTTACTGTATGAATGTATGAATCTTATTATAATCATAATACTGAATATAATGTGTGTAGTTTTAGTCAAGAATTAGAACAAGGACTTTCTATTCCTTGTTAGAAACGAATGGAGCTATCGTCAGACCGGCTGGAATGCTGTGTTCCTTACAGGACATTCTGTCCCTACCCCAGGGAGGGGAGAAACCTTGGGCTTGTAGTGGATTGTTTAACAGGTGGCAGACAATGTGGGAAGGCTTGTGAACTATATTGCCATTGTATCTGAGAGGAGGAGAGACATTTATGACGAAATGTGAGGTATATAAACCAATGTGCATTGTATTATGACTAGCGCTCTCAAGAATAAATGCTATTGGCTAATTTTGGTAGACTGGTCTCTGTCTATTTTATGCAAATAAGGATCTTACAAATTCTTAGAAACAGAGTGATTTAAATTGAATTGGATAATGAACACATATAGGAAGTGTTATATTCCTTGAACAGTTTCCTCCAGACGTGACACTTGGCATTCAGGCCAAAGAGTTCTATCTTGGTTTCATCATACCAGAGAATCTTGTTTCTCATGGTCTGAGAGTCTTTATAGGTACCTTTTGGCTGTCATGTTCTGACCTTAATTCCTTTTTTATGTCTTTATTTTAGTTGGTCAGGGTGTGAGTTGGGGCGTACATTCTATGTTGTATTTCTATGTTTTGTTCTGTTGTTATATTTCTATGTGTTTGGCCTAGTATGGTTTTCAATTAGAGGCAGGTGTCAGTCGTTGTCTCTGATTGGGAGACATATTTAGGTAGCCTGTTTTCTATTGTGTTTTGTGGGTGGTTGTATCCTGTGTAAGGGACAGGTATGTTAGTGTTATCACCAGACGGGACTGGTTTCGGTTGTTTGTTTGTACTTTTGTTATTTTGTTCAGTGTTCTGTTGATTTATTAAATATATCATTATGGACACTTACCACGCTGCACATTGGTCTGATCCTTGCTACTCCTCCTCTGAAGAAGAGGAATTCTGTTACATTGGCATTATCACTCCAGTGTTAATCTGCTAAATTGTAATTATTCACTCCTATGGCCTATTTATTGCTTACCTCCTCATGCCTTTTGCACACAATGTGTATAGATTCTTTATTTTTTTATTCTACTATGTTATTGACTTGTTTATTGTTCATTGTTTACTCCATGTGTAACTCTGTGTTGTTGTCTGTTCACACTGCTATGCTTTATCTTGGCCAGGTCGCAGTTGCAAATGAGAACTTGTTCTCAACTAGCCTACCTGGTTAAATAAAAGTAAAATTTAAAAAACTCCAAATGGGCTGTCATGTGCCTTTTACAGAGGAGTGGCTTTGGTCTGGCCACTATACCATAAAGGCCTGATTGGTGGAGTGCTGCAGAGATGGTTGTCCTTCTGGAAGGCTCTCCCATCTCCACAGATGAACTCCGGAACTCTGTCAGAGTGATCATCGGGTTCTCGGTCACCTCCCTGACAAAGGCCCTTCTCCCCCGAAAAAGTTTTGGTGCCCTTCCCCAGATCGGTGCCTCGACACAATCTTGTCTCGGAGCTCTAAGGACAATTCCTTCAACCTCATAGCTTGGTTTTTGCTCTGACATGCACTGTCGACTGTGGGTGTATGCCTTTCCAAATCATGTCCAATCAATTGAATTTGCCACAGGTGGACTCCAATCAAGTTGTAAAAACATCTCAAAGATGATCAATGGAAACAGGATGCACCTGAGCTAAATTTCGAGTCTCATACTGTAGCAAAGGGTCTGAATACTTATAAGGTATTTATATTTTTTATTTTTAATACATTTGCATAATTTAAAAAAATTATGTTTTCCTTTTGTCATTATGGGGTATTGTGTGTAGATTGATGAGGGGAAAAAAAACATTAAATACATTTTGTTAGATCTACCTAAAATAAATAAAGGATTATTGGGAATGGTGTAGGCTACATTCAATTGATTCATTAGACTTTTTAAAATGTAGATGTTCCAAAGGTCGGCTTGAAGCATGAGATGCTAAATGTGTTTACGTTAATTAACGGTCAATTACCGCGAGACCAGCAGTTATTTGAATGACAAACACCGGCTGACAAAATTTCATGACCACCACAGCCCTAAGTGTCACAGGGTTTATGTTTACCTCAATACATTGGGTTCATAGGCAAAAGATGAATGTCACAGGGTGGATGTTTATGTCAATACATTGCGGTCAATGTGAAAACATATGAGTCGACCAATTTGATCTTATGTCAATAATTTGCAGTCAATGGGAAAATAGGACTACATAGGAAATAGGACAGTGTTGATGCTTATGTCAATAGGAAAAGATGAGTGTCACAGGGTTGATGCTCATGTCAATACATTGCATTCAATGGGGGAAGATTAGCATCACAATATGGACACATAGAGAAAGGCATCACTGACATGACACCTTCCTCTCGCTCTCCGTCCCTCTCTCTCTCTCTTCTTTCTCCCTCCTCTCTCTCTTTCCCCCCTCCTTCCTTCAGTCTCGCCCTCCTCCCCCCTCCATTTTATCTCCCTCGCTCTAAAAATTAGGGGTTCAACAACGGTTCTTCTAAGATCCCCAAAGTTCTTTGAAGAACCGTAGGGTTCTTGGCACTGAAAATAGACCCCAAAAGGTAGATTGAGGAATCTCCTTAGTTGGTGGGTTCTTGCAGGAACCTAACTGTCCAACTGAAACATTTGGATTTGAATTTGAAAAGACAGCAGGTGCAGGCACTTAACTGTAAAATGTAAAGTTCTCCTCAATTTAAGGTAAGGTGTGTCTCTTATATGATCTAAATGTATATTGTTGTTTGATATCATCTATCTTTTAATATTTGTGCAAATCTTTCTAAAACAGAAAATGGACACAATTCAATGGATATCAATCAACAAAGAGGTAAGAATGTGTACTGTATGCTTAAAGAATATTCTGAAGGCCAGCTGTATTGGGTGCCGATGACTGAACTGCTCACTTTTGTGTCTGTGTCTGCATGTATGCAGATGAGGAGGCATACAAAGGAATGTCTATTGGTATGTTATGCAGATCACACGTTCCATCCTCCTTCCTTAACTCTTCCATGAAAATCCCATGAACAAGGTACTGTTGAAGTCAGAAGTTCACATACACCTTTGCCAAATACATTTCAACTCAATTTTTCACATTTCCTGACATTTAATCCTAATAAAATTTCACAGTCTTAGGTCAGTTAGGATCACCACTTTATTTTAAGAATGTGAAATGTCTGAATAATAGTAGAGAGAATGATTTATTTCAGCTTTTATTTCTTTCATCGCATTCCCAGTGGGTCAGAAGTTTACATGCACTCAATTAGTATTTGGTAGCATTGCATTTAAATTGTTTAACTTGGGTCAAACATTTCAGGTAAATTTCCACAAGCTTCCCATAATAAGTTTGGCCCATTCCTCCTGACAGAGTTGGTGTAACTGAGTCAGGTTTGTAGGCCTCCTTGCTCGCACACACTTTTTCAGTTCTGCCCACCAATGTTCTATAGGAATGAGGTCAGGGCTTTGTGATGGCCACTCCAATACCTTGACTTTGTTGTCCTTAAGCCATTTTGCCTTAACTTTGGAGGTATACTTGGGGTCATTGTCCATTTGGAAGACCCATTTGCGACCAAGCTTTAACTTCCTGACTGATGTCTTGAGCTGTTGCTTAAAAATATCCACATAATTTTCTCATGATGCCATCTATTTTGTGAAGTGCACCAGTCCCTCCTGCAGCAAAGCACCCCCACAACATGATGCTGCCACCTTCGTGCTTCACGGTTGGGATGGTGTTCTTCAGCTTGCAAGCCTCTCCCCTTTTCCTTCAAATATAATGATTGTCATTATGGCCAAACAGTTCTATTTTTGTTTAATCAGAACAGAGGACATTTCTCCAAAAAATACGATCTTTGTCCCCATGTGCAGTTGCAAATCGTAATGTGGCTTTTTTATGTCGATTTTGGAGCAGTGGTTTCTTCCTTGTCTTAATCTTTTCCCATTGACTGCAATATATTGAGAAAAACATCAACCCTTTCAGGTTATGTCGATATAGGACTCGGTTTACTGTGGGTATAGATACTTTTGTACCTGTTTCCTCCAGCATTTTCACAAGGTTCTTTGCTGTTGTTCTGGGATTGATTTTCACCTTTTACACATAATTACGTTCATCTCTAGGAGACAGAACGTGTCTGCTTCCTGAGCGGTATGACGGCTGCGTGGTCCCATGGTGTTTATACTTGCAAACTATTTTTTGTACAGATGAATGTGGTACCTTCAGGCGTTGGGAAATTGCTCTGAAGAAGGAACCAGACTTGTGGAAGTCTGCAATTTTTTTTCTGAGGTCTTGGCTGATTTCTTTGGATTTTCCCAAGATGTCAAGCTAAGAGGCACTGAGTTTGAAGGTAGGCCTTGAAATACATCCACAGGTACACCTCCAATTGACTCAGATGATGTTTTAATCAATTAGCCTATCAGAAGCTTCTAAAGCCTAGAATTCATATTCTAGAATTTTCCAAGCTGTTTAAAGGCACAGTCAACTTAGTGTGTGTAAACTTCTGACCCACTGGAATTGTGATGCAGTGAATTATAAGTGAAATAATCTGTCTGTAAACAATTGTTGGAAAAATTACTTGTGTCATGCACAAAGTAGATGTCTTAACCGACTTGCCAAAACTATAGTTTGTTAACAAGAAATTTGTGGAGTGTTTGAAAAACAAGTTTTACTGACTCCAACCTAAGTGTATTTAAACTTCTGACTTCAACTTTATGTGTTTCAAAACCATCATCAAAGCATTTTTTTTTTCATTCACATTTACCACACAAACCAAGGTATGAATGCTGTTGTGTGCATGTTTTGTTAAACATCTGTATAATTACTATTTTTGGGATTCACAGACTTCACCCTCCCTACACCTCTGATGAATGTAACAGGAAACCTGTTCAATCATCATGCTCTGCAAAATCGTTCTGGCTATGAATACGGAGAACATCAACACATTAACATCAACAGCCAGAGGATATACCCATTGGACTTGGAGCTCTGCTGGGAGTTTACCTCACATTTACATTTTTTTATTCTGTGTTGCAACATAAATCTAAATAAACACTGACAACTAAAATATTGTGTTATGGTTATGCGTATTATTATGAATAATAGGGGGCAGAGGGAGTTAAAAAATGTACGCCAAAAGGTTTTTCAAAAGGTTCTTCGAGGATCCATTAAGAGGGGTTCTTTGAAGAACTTACAGGGGTTCCTCCACAGTTTCAATTTGAAGAAACCCCTAAAGGATACTCCAAGAACTTTTAATTTTTAGAGTGCTCCTTCTTTCCCCCTCCCTCTGATCTATTTCTCTCCCTGTCCCTCCTCTCTCTCCCTCCTATTTCGCCCACCTCTCTCTCCCCTTTCTCACCTCCACAGACAGGATATTGACGCATAAATATGCATCAAAGGTATTGGCGCATAAGTCAACACATCGCATTCAAGGGAAAAAAGTTTGGGATCGAGCAGCAATGGGTTAATTGGTGAAAGACTCAGACAGACAGACAGACACATCCACTAACAGACATACAGGCAGGCAGACTCACAGACAGACAAACAGACAAGCAGAGAGGCAGGCAGGAAGACAAACTCTAAACTCAACCCTAAACCTTACCCTAGCTTTGGGAAGGTTTAATCTTCCCAAATTATGCATATACATACTGGGAATAGGACATTTGAAGACAATCGACACAAAAACATTTTTGACGTCCTTTGGACACAATGGTCTTGCAGTTATATAAACTCCGAGCCTTGTTATGAATTCCTGAATTAATTTTAAAGAGGATATTGATCAATTTGTTTGTAGATTTACTTGAAACTTGAAACTGTCTGCCTGCCTAACTGCCTGCCTGCCTTCAGGTCTATCTATCAGCCGGCCTGGCTGCCTGCAGTCTGTTTCTGTTTGTCTGTGTCTGCCTGTCTGTCAGTCGGCCTTTCTGTGGGAGAGAGGAGGGAGAAAGGAGGGAGAGAGATGGAGAGAGATGAGAGGAGGGGGAGGCAAGGAAAGAAAGAGGGAGGCAGAATGGAGGGGTAGGAGAGAGAGAAAAGGGGGAGAGTGAGGGAAGGGGAGAGGGAAGGAGAGGGTGAAGGAGGGATGGGGAGAGAGAGGAGGAAGGGGGAGAGAGGAGGAAGGGGAGAGAGAGAGAGAGAGAGAGAGGAGAGGAGGGGGAGAGAAGGACAGGATATCTGCAGGTTCCATCAAGTTAAATGTAAGACTTTTTAAGACCTTTTTAATGCCACTTGAAATACAATTTAATACCAATTTTGAGGTCTGCGTACACCACAAACCTGCTAAGATTTCCATATTTTTTTAATGCAATCACCAATAGAAAAAATATGTAGGCTAATCATCTCCTAATGGCACGAATATCATAAACTAATATATTTGGTGCTAATTCACCAGCTGGGTAAGTGGAAACTCATACACAGTAGCTAGATCACTGGAAGTAGCCATGTTTTAATATAACAGTAAAGTAATTATGAATGTCAAATTTTTTTGTTGCTATCATAGCCTAATACCCAATGAGACCGATGTTCTCGCAGAGGCTGATGCGCTTTCACTCGCTCCGTATCTCAAATCCATACACTCTAAAAATAAAATGTTCCTGAAGTATTCTTTAGGGGTTCTTCAAATTGAAACTGTCAGGGAACCCCTATACGTTTTTTGAAGAACCCCTTTTAATGGATCCTCAAATAACCTTTTGACAAACCTTTTGGGGTAAATGTTTTAACTACACATAACAATAACAACAACAACACAATATTTTAGTTTTCAATGTTTCTTTAGATTTTAGTGGCAAAGCAGATTAAAAAAATCCAAACATGAGGTAAACTCCCAGCAGAGCTCCAAGTCCAATGGGTATATCCTCTGGCCTGTTGATGTTAATGTGTTGATGTTCTCCGTATTCATAGCCAGAATGATTTTGCAGTGCATGGTGATGGAATAGGTTTCCTGTTATATTTATCAGAGGTGTAGGGAGGGTGAAGTCTGTGAATCCCAAAAATAGTAGTTATACAGATGATTAACCAAACATGCACACAACAGTATTCATACCTTAGTGTTTGTGGTAAATGTAAATGAAAAAAACTGTATTATGGACATACCTTGTCCATAATGTAGAGGCCTATGGGATATTTATTGAAGAGGTAAGGGAGGAGGATGGTAAATCTCATCTGCATAACATACCAATACCAATTGGCATAACTTTGTATGTCTCCTCATCTGTATACCTGCAGACACAGACACAAAATTGAGCTGTTCAGTCATCTGCACCCAATACAGCTAGCCTGCACCCAATACAGCTAACATATTCTTATAGCCTACAGCACATAATTATTACCTCTTTGTTGATTGATATCCATTGAATTGTATCCATTTTCTCTTTTAGAAAGATTTGCACAAATATGAAAAGATAGATGATATCATCAGAAAACAATATCAATTTAGATCATTCAAGGGATAAACCCTGTCACGCCCTGACCTTAGAAAGCCTTGTTTATTCTCTATTTGGTTAGGTCAGGGTGTGACTTGGGTGGGCAAATCTATGTTTCTATTTCTTTGTTGGCCTAGTATGGTTCCCAATCAGAGGCAGCTGTTTATCATGGTCTATGATTGGGGATCATACTTAGGCAGCCCTTTTTCCCACCTTAGATTGTGGGATCTTGTTTTTGCATAGTTGCTGTCTAGCCCTGCAGAACGATACATTCGGTTTTGTATTTTGTTGTTTTGTCTGAGTTCAGTATTAAAAATCATGAACACTTTCCATGCTGCGCTTTGGTCTCATTCATCTAACGATGGACGTAACACAAACCTTACCTTAAATTGAAGAGATCTTTAAATGTTTCAGTTAAGTGCCGGCACCTGCTGTCCTTTCAAATCCAAATGTTTCAGTTGGGCAGTTAGGTTTCTGCAAGAACCCCCACCAACTAAGGAGGTTCCTCGATGAACCCCACCTCCTATGGGGTTCTTGGAAAGACCTTTTGGGTGCAATTTTCAGTGCCAAGAACCTTAAGGTTCTTCAAAGAACTTTGAGGATCTTAGAAGAACCCTAATGTTTAGAGTGTATCAATATCTGGGTTGTAAAATAGACAGCTGAGAAATAAAAAATATATAACTGCACACAGCTGATTATGAAGATAATGCACTTTACTGTTTGAACAAATCATTTAATAGCTAAATAGTTAACTAGCTAGCTAACGAGTGCGCTAACTAGCCAAGCTACAAGCAATGCTTCGAATTGGCTATCTATTTTGTAGCCTACCTTACTTCCTGTGCTCTCTCATCTGGCAATGTCTGACTTGCAGTGGCACACGCACATCACACGCACACAAAGAGTCTTAGGCTACACGTGGAGTTCTCAAGTATCTTGAAAATGCGCCTCAGGAGTAGGTTATCATTTGATGTTTTTTTATTTTATTTGTATTTTTACAGATTTTGCCATGGTGGCAACAATTAAGCAGCTGCACAACATAGCGGAAACACTGAAGTCATCTCCGGGTGCATTTTTCAAGACCATTGAAAACTGAATTTAAGACAATTTAAAACGTTTTAAGGACACACTGGCACCCTGGAGGGAAAGGAGGAAAAGAGAATGGAAGGGGGAGGAGAGAGAGAGAGAAATAAAGAAAGAAGGGGGAGAGTGAAGGAGGGAGGGGGAGAGAGAGGAAGGAGGGGAGAGAGCCAACATACAGACAGAGGTGGGAGGAGGAGAGAGATGAGAGGAGGAGGAGGCAGGGAAAGAAGGAGGGGAGAGAATGGAGGAAGGAGGAGGTAGAGAGAGAACGGGACAGTGAGGGAAGGGAGGGAGGAGGGAGAGGTGAAGGAGGGAGAGGGAAAAGGGAGAAAGAGAGAAGGGGAAGAGTAAGGGAGGGGTGAGAGGTGAGAGAGAGGTGGAGAGGGTGAGGGAGAGGAGAATGAGGGAGGTAACGAGGAGGTAGAGGAAGATAGAGAGAGAGAAACATGGGATAAATGAGAAAAACGTCAACCCTCTGACACTCATCTTTTCCCATTGACTGCAAGGTGCTGAGAAAAGCGTCAACCCTGTGAAACTAATCTTTTCCCATTGACTGCAATATATTGAGAAAAACATCAACCCTGCAACACTCACCTTTTCCCATCCACTGATAACATTTGACATTTTTTGCATAAACGTGCCAGGATCACGTTTTCCTATGACATCATGTCGATGTCAGCTTGGCTGATGAGCTCAACTCAAAACACCCAATGAGCGGAATAAAAAAAAACAAGTGCATTTGATTCCAGCTTCATCACTGGCATTTTTCATGTATTAGCCTGTTTTTTTGTAATATGTAAAGGAGTGATTATAATAATCAGTTACAATATATATTTCAGGTGACAATAGATGTGTTCGCAAATAAAATGTTTTCCCTCATTTCATAATTACCTTAATTTGAGTTCCGTTATCTAGCGTATTGGCATAAGTTATAATCAATACATCATATGATCATATAATGTCAGACGACTTATTTCAATATAGCCTAGTCGTCTTTCACAAAATAGCTTATTGAACTGATATAACAAATACAAAAGTATTGCATACTGTAATTCAATGAGGTAACAGTTACCAAGAAAATCATGCACTGTGTTGGGGCGGGGCAGAAATCAGTTAGTTGTAAGTGAACAACACATGGGCACTGACTGAGACAGCTTTCTGATGTCGCGGAGCACTGAGAGGGAGGCAGCAGCCGATGGAGAAGGGTTGTCTGTCATGCTATAACAGTGTGCATGTACAAGGCAAGGTGGCATCTTCGTTTAGTCAATTAGCCAGATATATGTTTGGTGATTTTCTCTTTGAAGAAGTCTTATTTGGCATCTAATTCAGGAGATGGCATTTAATCCATTCCTTCACCATTGTGTGCATTTTCATTTTGGCAATGTCAATACTGCCTATTTATCTTGGACCTGATATTTTCTGATGGACTCTATATGCATAAAATGACTACTTCTCCTTGAATCGACTATTCTGGAATAACACTAACCACATAGACGGGATGGGATCGTTTAATTCAAGCGGAGTTGACGCGTTCCCAGTTTTCAATTTAAATTCCTCATCAGAAAGTCCATATACTTTGGCTACTATAGCGAGTCTTGCAGCACTTGTAAGTTGTCTTATTTTGTTTACAGTGGTCGGTAACGTCCTGGTTGTAATTGCGGTGTTAACAAGCCGGGCACTGAAAGCACCCCAGAACCTGTTTTTGGTTTCCTTAGCCACAGCAGACATTCTGGTCGCCACTTTGGTGATGCCTTTTTCTCTGGCAAACGAACTTATGGGCTATTGGTATTTCGGGAAAGTTTGGTGCGGAATTTACCTTGCTTTAGATGTCTTATTTTGCACTTCGTCCATTGTCCATCTGTGTGCAATCAGTTTGGACCGTTACTGGTCCGTTACGCAAGCTGTTGAATACAATCTCAAACGGACTCCTAAGCGAGTGAAATGTATTATCGTCATTGTATGGCTTATATCTGCGATGATATCTTCTCCTCCGTTAATATCAATAGACAAGAACAATGATAACTCTCAGTACCCAGGATGTGAGCTGAACAATGACACTTGGTACATCCTTTCCTCTAGCATTGCGTCATTCTTTGCTCCTTGCCTAATCATGATATTAGTATATATTAGAATATACCAAGTGGCCAAGACAAGGACCAGGGGCATGTCGGAGAAAAAACATGGTCCAGGTGAACCTACAATGACTGAGAATGGGTTAAGCAAAGCCACCTCGTGCAAAATCAACGGGGACAAAGAGAACGGGCACTGGCAGTGCCCTTCCACGCCCACCAGCATGAGGACAACAGGGGTCCAAGACGAGGTGGACCTGGAGGAGAGCTCCTCCTCAGAGGGCAAAGGTCACCCCAAACCTCAAGACCTGAACCATAAGAGGGCCAAGAGAGCCAGCCGGAAGAACAGCGCCATCTCCAAACACTCCAGCCGAATCTCCAGAGCCAGCAACAAATCCATGGACCTGTTCGCTTCCAGGAGGAAGAAGAGGAGGAGGAGCTCTGCGTCCAGGAAAAAGGTATCCCAGGCCAGGGAGAAGAGATTCACCTTTGTGCTGGCGGTGGTCATGGGAGTGTTTGTGGTGTGCTGGTTCCCATTCTTCTTCAGCTACTGCCTGCACGGAGTGTGCGGGGACCCCTGTAAGATCCCCGATCCCCTCTTTAAGTTCTTCTTCTGGATCGGTTACTGTAACAGCTCCCTCAACCCCGCCATCTACACTATCTTCAACCAGGATTTCCGGCGCGCCTTTCAGAAAATCCTTTGCAAGTCTTGGAAAAAATCCTTCTAGATATGTAATAACAAGAGGGACAAGCCAGGACTAAATATCCCTTGAGGTGACAATGTCAATAGCATAAACGTATGAAATTTACCATGGGAATATCAATGTGAAAGCAGACATTTTTTTTAATTTGGCCCATGGAACAATGCAATGTGCATACTGTACTTACAGTGGACAGACACATTGTCATGCTGTAACTCAATTGAGTCAGAGCATAATACTGAACTACGTCTTCATATCCCCTCACAGGCAACTCTCTAGTGCTTTTAACCTACTTGTTTCTCTTACCGGCCTTCATATTTTCCATCCACGTTTAGTGTGTGCTTAGTGGTTCCCAGAATTAGATGTACTGAAGTGTGTCGCAAGGCTTTAACTCAATGTCATGTTAGATATCCAGTACTCCTGAGTCCTTTACAAACAAAGTGACAGCAGGTAGCATTTCCAGGTTGATCATGCTAATGCAAAAAACACAGGGGAGCTAGCCTGGCGCATCTGCAGTTTAATCCAAAATACTGCATGTTTTCATGGGTAATGCTTTCCCTACGGATTACAAGTGGTTGAGGTGTTGAGGGGTGACTATACCAGGGCTGTCCAACCCTGTTCCTGGATAACTACCCCTTGCTTTGTTTTTTTTGCTCCAAGCCCAGTTGTAACTAACCTGATTCATTTTTTTTTACCAACAAGCTAATTATTAGAATCAGGTGTGCTACAGTAGATTAGGGTTGAAGCGAAAATCTACATGATGGTAGCTCTCCAGGTACAGGGTTGGAGAGCCCTGCTCTATACATTTTAAAAATATGGGCTACGGTTGGACCTGTTATTAATACATAATAGTAAGAAAGCCTCTTTATTTTTCACCTTGGATGCTGACTAATAAATATTTAAGAATAAAACATAGTGTTTATTTTAATACACTACCTCCCTTGTGGACTGTTTCTGTGTAATTATTTAGCATACTTAGTATTTTGTTTTGCAAGTGGTGCAGTTTCGTATGCTTAAAGTAGTGGGCTGTCATGCAAAATAAACGCTGAAGAAATATTATGTAAGCTCTATTGTAATGTTGGAGTTCTGACATATACACAGTGGAGCACTCTGACAAGGATGGACATGTGCTTTCGCTTGAGTGATTAAGGGATTTGGAGATAGTCTGCACTGCCACCACCAATCACTGTCCAAAGTGCACTCTCTAAGATGTCAGGCAAACCATTTGTCCCTCAGATGGTATTTCAAACAGCATATTTACGTTTTAAACATGTCAAAGGAACAGCTCAAGGACAACCATGCATTTACACAGTCATTTTTATTTATAGACAATCATTTGGGCATTGTCAAATTATTTAAAATTCATGTCAAATATAGTTAGGGAATGCTAAAGGGTAAATTGTTAAAATAGCCCTGCAGAAGCTTCCTGGAAAAATATAATCTGTAGCTACTTAGCTGCCTAAATATTTTCTTCAATGGGAAGCAATTCCATTGTGGCAATCCTGATCAAGACCATCTATCACGTCCAAAATCCCACCCATCCCACTGACTGGCTTGGAGGTGTTCTCACCATGTCTGTAGTATATCTAGTTCTGAGATATTTCGCATTCAAGTTTTCACATCCTGGACCTCAGAACCATTTTATAGTGAATTCGTCTTTCATAACCCATTAAGGTCCTAGCCTTAAAAGATACCTAAAGGGCAGAGCACCAAAATCCTAAACCATTTGCAAATATTTTTTCAAGTGGGTGCAATTACAAATAGAACAAAGGTTCTATCAGTCACAGAATGTTACCATTATTTCAATTTAAATAGAAAAGTACAGACCTTTAATGATTAGATAAAGATAATATGTCTTTCCAATCACATCATCAAATATATAAATTCATGTTAATTTGTTAAAGTAGCAATATGTAACTTTTTGGGCGACCTGACCAAATGCACATAGAAATGTGAG
Source organism: Oncorhynchus mykiss (assembly GCF_057628025.1). NCBI lineage: Eukaryota > Metazoa > Chordata > Actinopteri > Salmoniformes > Salmonidae > Oncorhynchus > Oncorhynchus mykiss. The sequence continues at coordinate 28,270,979 of NC_143030.1, forward strand.
TTCTAAATCAATCATTCTAATCCAAAGCAAGTCTAAGAACGGGTAGATCTGATGGATGTGCTCTATTTTTATGCTACCCATTCTTAAGTTTTGCTGAGTTTTGCTCACAGCGGTTTAGATGGTACAATGATTCTCTACACTGTACCATTTTATTTTGTCACATAAACTAAAATTAGGCTAACTATTAGAGTTTTAGCAACCAGGAAATGGCAAGCGATTTCTGCATTGTGCAGCTTAAAAAAAGTGATATTTCCCTAAAATGACAAATACACTATATCCTATGGATAACTAAAAGGTTTAGCTCTGGATGAGTAAACTGATATATTTGTCTGGTCTCTGACACCCAAAGTCTGCGTACCGATTATCCACCCTTCTCCCAAAGTGTGCCCTTGCACACTTCCAGTCATACAGTAGATCTACAATCCATTAGAGGGAGTGTGCGAGGGCACAATTTGGGAGAAGTGTGGAGAATTGGGATGCTACCTATGTTTCCCTTTATCAATCCATAACATTCAGATTAGTATCCTTTGACAAAGGGAATGAAACAAGAAAGTATTCAAGAGTATTGTGACACAGCCTGTTTGTTTTACTAAGTGGCCCCAAAGATCCCTGGTAAGTTTATTGGCAACACTTTCTGAATTTAACTGTGAAATTGATCAAAGCTGCAGTGATGGGTTCAACCAAATGATTTGTCCTCCTGGCAAAGACTGGCCATGTCAGTACCAGGGTGTACAGTATGTGACATTTTAGCACAAAATGGTTTGGTGTCACTTGTGGCTGAGAGGAGATAAGCCAATATTCCCCACCGCCTCTTTCATCAGCGAGGTGAAACTGAGTCCAACTAACTCTTGTTGTGGATCTTTACTCCATGTTAAACTGCTTCTGTGTTTGGGGTGCCAATGTAAATGCTCTTTGAAATGGTCTACATCTTTTGTGTTTGTTCCAGTTACCATATGCTGCTGATATAGTGTAATCGTACATGTCAACATGTGTAGACATAGTCGTTTCAAGGGTTGCTTTGTTTATTATCAGTAAAACAAAACAGTTACATACAGTAGATGATGTTGATATACTGTAGGCATTTTAAAGGAATTATGTTAGCCCTTTAACATAATTTCCTTTGTAGATTTTCCATTTTGATCAGTCTAGCAGTGTGAGTGCAGTGGACACATGGACTTCCTGTGTAAAGGATGGGTTTCCCCACATAACCACGAGGGAAGCTACTAGGCAACATGCCCATCTATGATGCAGAGGACTGTTACAAGGGAGTACAACCAACAGCATGCACCCAGTTCAGTTCCTGTTTGATCTCTAATGCATTGGAAAACCTGCTTTGTCATTGCATCTCACTCTGTCAAATACAAAAGTGCCATTTAATGTTCCACTGGTGTCAGAGCTCAGAGTAAACAGTTATTCAATCGCTTGCTTTATAAAGGTCAGACAGATTTTTATTTCAACGCCACCCTGCAGGGTTCCTTTGGCAATTTATTGGCATATTTGGGTAGTACTAACATTGTGTCAAATAAAAAGGAGAAAGCACTTAAAACACGGGACCGAGACAGTGTGACTTAAATTATTTGTGATTCACCCTGAGTGAATTTGACATTACGAGACTTTGGGACTATACGGTTCTATCTGTGCAAAGCTTAGTTCTGAGATATTTCGCATTCAAGTTTTCACATCCTGGACCTCAGAACCATTTTATAGTGAATTCGTCTTTCATAACCCATTAAGGTCCTAGCCTTAAAAGATACCTAAAGGGCAGAGCACCAAAATCCTAAACCATTTGCAAATATTTTTTCAAGTGGGTGCAATTACAAATAGAACAAAGGTTCTATCAGTCACAGAATGTTACCATTATTTCAATTTAAATAGAAAAGTACAGACCTTTAATGATTAGATAAAGATAATATGTCTTTCCAATCACATCATCAAATATATAAATTCATGTTAATTTGTTAAAGTAGCAATATGTAACTTTTTGGGCGACCTGACCAAATGCACATAGAAATGTGAGTTCTAAATCAATCATTCTAATCCAAAGCAAGTCTAAGAACGGGTAGATCTGATGGATGTGCTCTATTTTTATGCTACCCATTCTTAAGTTTTGCTGAGTTTTGCTCACAGCGGTTTAGATGGTACAATGATTCTCTACACTGTACCATTTTATTTTGTCACATAAACTAAAATTAGGCTAACTATTAGAGTTTTAGCAACCAGGAAATGGCAAGCGATTTCTGCATTGTGCAGCTTAAAAAAAGTGATATTTCCCTAAAATGACAAATACACTATATCCTATGGATAACTAAAAGGTTTAGCTCTGGATGAGTAAACTGATATATTTGTCTGGTCTCTGACACCCAAAGTCCGTGAACTCCTAGCTAGTTATCAATAAAATGTGGTAAGTTTTTCATTTTTGTGAAATACCCCTCCCATTGAGGTTTTTGTAGTACAAGACAAAAACAGCAACACCTCTAAGGCACCTGTATTTATTTTTACCATAAACAGCTTAAGATATGGCCATTCTTCTGAAAAAGTGTTGAAAAAAATGTAAGTCATTTAAAGAGCACCAGAACCTATGATATGAATGATCAAGGATTTGAGACTATAAGGTTCTACCTGCAAAATGCATAGTTTTGAGGTGAAAAGTCCCAGATCTAAGAACTGTTTTGTGATGTCTTCCTCTTTCATGACTCAATAAGTATATGACCTTAAATACAATTATTTTTTATGCACAACCCATCATTGTGTAATTGGATTACAAATAGAACATTATAGGTCCAAGTTAAAAGGTGTTTGCGCAGACGGAACTTAGAGATTGTAAAAATAAATGTAGAGCGAAAACTGATTTACAACGGTTTAATATCCATAAACCACCGTCAACAGAACAATACAATAAATGGGTCCAACAAAACCCGGGTAAATACCAGCATACCGTGCATAAGCACTACAAGAAACAATTACCGACAAGGTCATGAGGGGTAACAGAGGGTTAAATACACAACATGTAATGGAATTGGATCCAGGTGTGATGGAAGACAAGACAAAACCTATGGGAAATGAAAAGTGGATCAGCGATGGCTAGAAGGTCGGTGACTTCGACCGCTGAACGCCGCCCGAACAAGGAGAGGGTTCAACTTCGGCAGAAGTCGTGACATACAACCTGTAATTTAAATGGATTTTTATTTGGATTTCATGCAATGGACATACACAAAATAGTTCAAATCGGTGAAGTGAAATGAAAAAAATAACTTGTTTCAAAAAATTCTAAAAAATCAAAAACTGAAAAGTTGTGCATGCATATGTATTCACCCCCTTTGCTATGAAGCCCCTAAATAAGACCTGGTGCAACCAATTACCTTCAGAAGTCACATAATTAGTTAAATAAAGTCCACCTGTGTGCAATCTACGTGTCACAATATCTGTCACATGATCTCAGCATATATATACACCTGAAAGGCCCCAGAGTCTGCAACACCACTAAGCAAGTGGCACCACCAAGCAAGCGGCACCATAAAGACCAAGGAGCTCTCCAAACAGGTCAGGGACAAAGTTGTGGAGAAGTACAGATCAGGGTTGGGTTATAAAACATATCAGAAACTTTGAACATCCCACGAAGTACCATTAAATCCATTAGTAAAATGTTTTAAGAATATGGCAACAAACCTGCCAACAGAGGGCCGCCCGCCAAAACCCACGGACCAGGCAAGGAAGGCATTAATCAGATGCAACAAAGAGACCAAAGATAATCCTGAAGGAGCTGCAAAGCTCCACAGTGAAGATTGAAGTATCTGTCCATAGGACCACTTTAAGTCGTACACTCCACAGAGCTGGGCTTTATGGAAGAGTGGACCGAAAAAAGCCATTGCTTAAAGAAAAAAATAAGAAGGTACTCTGGTCAGATGAGACTAAAATTGAGCTTTTTGGCCATCAAAGAAAACGCTATGTCTGACGCAAACCCAACACCTCTCATTACCCCAAGAACACCACCCCCACAGTGAAGCATGGTGGTGGCAGAATCATGCTGTGGGGATGTGGGAAACTGTTCAGAATTTAAGGAATGATGGATGGCACTAAATTCAGGGAAATTCCTGAGGGAAACCTGTTTCAGTCTTCCAGAGATTTGAGACTGGGACGGAGGTTCACCTTCCAGCAGGACAATGGCCCACAGGATACTGCTAAAGTAACACTCGAGTGGTTTAAGGGGACACATTTAAATGTATTGTAATGGCCTAGTCAAAGCCCAGACCTCAATCCAATTGAGAATCTATGGTATGACTTAAAATTGCTGTACATCAGCGGGACCCATCCAACTTTTATTTATTATTTTTGATTTCACCTTTATTTAACCAGGTATGCCAGTTGAGAACAACTTCTCATTTACAACTGCGACCTGGCCAAGATAAAGCAAAGCAGTGCGACAAAAACAACACAGAGTTACACATAAACAAACGTACAGTCAATAACACAAAAGAAAAGAAAAATAGAAAAATCTATGTATAGTGTGTGCAAATGTGGAAGAGTAGGGAGGTAGGTAGGTAATAAATAGGTCCTAGAGGCAAAAATAATTACAATTTAGCATTAATACTGGAGGGATAGATGTGCAGATGATGATGTAAGTAGAGATACTGTGGTGCAAAAGAGCAAGAGGGTAAGTAATAATATGGGGAGGAGGTAGTCGGGTGTGCTATTTACAGATTGGCTGTGTACAGGTACAGTGATCGGTAAGCTGCTCTGACAGCTGATGCTTAAAGTTAGAGAGGGAGATATAAGACTCCAGCTTCAGAGAATTTTGCAATTCGTTCCAGTCATTGGCAGCAGAGAACTGAAAGGAAAGGCAGACAAAGGAAGTGTTGGCTTTGAGGATGACCAGTGCAATATACCTGCTGGAGCGAGTGCTATGGGTCGGTGTTGCTATGGTGATCAGTGAGCTGAGATAAGGGGGGGCTTTACCTATCAAAGACTTATAGATGACCTGAAGCCAGTGGGTTTGGCGACGGATATGTAGTGAGGGCCATCCACCGAGAGCATACAGGTCGCAGTGGTGGGTAGTATATGGGGCTTTGGTGATAAAACAGATGGCACTGTGATAGACTACATCCAGTTTGCTGAGTGTTTGGGGGCTATTTTGTAAATGACATCGCCGAAGTCAAGGATCGGTAGGATAGTCAGTTTTACGAGGGTATGTTTGGCAGCATGAGTGAAGGAGGCTTTGTTGTGAAAAAGGAAGCCAATTCTAGATTTAATATTGGATTGGAGATTCTTAATGTGAGTCTGGAAAGAGAGTTTACAGTCTAACCAGACACCTAAATATTTATAGTTGTCCACATATTCTAGGTAAGAACCATCCAAAGTAGTGATGCTAGTCGGGTGGGAGGGTGCGGGCAGCAATCGGTTGAAGAGCATGCACTTAGTTTTACTAGCATTTAAAAGCAGTTGGAGGCCACGGAAGGAGTGTTGTATGGTGTTGAAGCTCGTTTGGAGGTTTGTTAGCACAGGGTCCAAAGAAGGGCCAGATGTATACAGAATGGTGTCATCTGCGTAGAGGTGGATCAGAGAATCACCAGCAGCAAAAGCGACATCATTGATATATACAAAGAAAAGACTCGGCCCGAGAATTGAACCCTGTGGCACCCCCATAGAGACTGCCAGAGGTCCGGACAACAGGCCCTCCGATTTGACACACTAACTCTATCTGAGAGATAGTTGGTGAACCAGGCGAGGCAGTCATTTGAGAAGCCAAGGCTATTGAGTCTGTCGATGAGAATGCAGTGATTGACAGACTCTAAAGTCTTGGCCAGGTCAATGAAGACAGTTGCACAGTGCTGTCTTTTATCGATGGTGGTTATGATATTGTTTAGGATCTTGAGCGTGGCTAAGGTGCACACATGACAAGCTCGGAAACCAGATGGCATAGTGGAGAAGGTATGGTGGGATTCGAAATGGTTGGTGATCCAATTATTAACATGGCTTTCGAAGATTTTAGAAAGGCAGGGCAGGATGGATATAAACTCAGCAAAAAAAGAAACGTCCTCTCACTGTCAATTGAGTTTATTTTCAGCAAACTTAACGTGTAAATATTTGTATGAACATAACAAGATTCAACATTAGACATAAACTGAACAAGTTCCACAGACATGTGACTAACAGAAATGGAATAATGTGTCCCTGAACAAAGGAGGGGGGATCAAAATCAAAAGTAACAGTCAGTATCTGGTGTGGCCACCAGCTGCATTAAGTACTGCAGTGCATCTCCTCCTCATGGACTGCACCACATTTGCCAGTTCTTGCTGTGAGATGTTACCTCACTCTTCCACCAAGGCACCTGCAAGTTCCCAGACATTTTTGGGGGGAATGGCCCTAGCCCGCATCCTCCGATCCAACAGGTTCCAGACGTGCTCAATGGGATTGAGATCCAGGCTTTTCGCTGGCCATGGCAGAACACTGACATTCCTGTCTTGCAGAAAATCACGCACAGAACGAACAGTATGGCTGGTGGCATTGTCATGCTGGAGGGTCATGTCAGGATGAGCCTGCAGGAAGGGTACAACATGAGGGAGGAGGTTGTCTTCCCTGTAAAACAAGGTGTTGAGATTGCCTGCAATGACAACAAGCTCAGTCCAATGATGCTGTGACAGACCATGACGGACCCTCCACCTCCAAATCAATCCAGCTCCAGAGTACAGGCCTCGGTGTAACGCTCATTCCTTCCACGATAAACGCGAATCCGACCATCACCCCTATTGAGACAAAACTGTGACTCGTCAGTGAAGAGCACTTTTTGCCAGTCCTGTCTGGTCCAGCGACTGTGGGTTAGTGCCCATAGGCGATGTTGTTGCTGGTGATGTCTGGTGAGGACCTGCCTTACAACAGACCGACAAGCGCTCAGTCCAGCCTCTCTCAGCCTCTCTCTCTCAGGACAGTCTAAGCACTGGAGGGATTGTGCATTCCTGGTGTAACTTGGGCAGCTGTTGTTGTCATCCTGTACCTGTCCCGCAGGTGTGATGTTCGGACATACTGATCCTGTGCAGGTGTTGTTACACGTGGTCTGCCACTGCGAGGATGATCAGCTGTCCATCCTGTCTCCATGTAGCGCTGTCTTAGGCATCTCACAGTACAGACTGCAATTTATTGCCCTAGCCACATCTGCAGTCCTCATGCCTCCTTGCAGCATGCCTAAGGCACATTTATGCAGATGAGCAGGGACCCTGAGCATCTTTCTTTTGGTGTTTTTCAGAGTCTGTAGAAAGGCCTCTTTAGTGTCCTATTGTAATACCCTTGTTTGAACCAAGTATTACGTTTATTTGTTATAATTAATTGGTAATGTACAAGTTAATAGGTTGGTTTACGTTTAAGTTTAAGTTTTGACCAATAAGGTCACTTGTTAAGCTGTGGCCAATGGGAGTTGACCTGGTTAACGGGAGGCCTGGGAAAAAAGAGAAAAAGAGAGACGTTGAGAAAAGGATGGACATTACATTATGACCGTTGGTGAAGGAAAATTATAAAAGACGATAAAAATAGGTCAAAGCCCATACCTACCGAGTTTTGAAGGGAAATACAGATTCTATTTTATGAGAGAGTTAATATCATTTTGTTAAGAAAGACTTAATAAAGACTGAAGCTACCGTCTCATCGTGGAGGTATTTGACAGCCTTGAGGTTACTGTTTCAATTTCATTTAATACATAGGAAAACATATCCTTGTACAATAACAAAAATCTATAATCATTATATCTGAAGTTAATACCCTAGTTGTCATCACCCTAGATAGTTTACAATAGGGATTCTTATTGGAGATGCTCCTTCTCACCTAACATCCCATGCTGTTGAGATATTCTATGTAAGGTAATATCGTGAGTCAAGTTCGAGCCTGGTGAGAGGGTTACACTAAGTTTTCATAACTGTGACCTTAATTGCCTACCGTCTGTAAGCTGTTAGTGTCTTAACGACCGTGCATGTTCATTAATTGTTTATGGTTCATTGAACAAGCATGGGAAACAGTGTTTAAACCCTTTACGATGAAGATCTGTGAAGTTATTTGGATTTTTACAAATTATCTTTGAAAGGCAGGGTCCTGAAAAAGGGAAGTTTATTTTTTTGCTGAGTTTAGGTCTATAACAGTTTGGGTCTAGAGTGTCTCCCCCTTTGAAGAGGTGGATGACCACGGCAGATTTCCAATCTTTGGGGATCTCGAACAACTTGAAGATACGAGATACGAACAACTTGAAGGAGCTGGAGCAATTTTGCCTTGAAGAATGGGGAAAAAAATCCCAGTTGCTAGATGTGCCAAGTTTATAGAGACATACTCCAAGAGACTTGCAGCTGTAATTGCTGCAAAAAGTGTCTCTACAAAGTATTGACTTTGGGGTGTAAAATAGTTATGCGTGTTCAGGTGTTCAGATTTTTTTGACTTAAAAATATTTTGCATTTTCAAAGTGGTAGGTATGTTGTGTAAATCAAATGATACAATCCAGCCAAAAATCTATTTTAATTCCAGGTTGTAAGGCAACAAAATAGGAAAAATGCCAAGGGGGGTGAATACTTTTGCAAGCCACTGTAGCACTGATTATTCTATGAAAACACAGTGCACATTGCTTTCTGTTCCATGTAAATCTGCATTTGTTGAAATCAATTGAAAAAAAGTGAGGCAGGAACCTCTGTGGTGGTATGATACAGATATGACATGGTTCCTCAAAAGGGTGCGTTAAGAAGGAATTCAATTCAGGTCGATATTATACATAGGTTGTACTGTACTGTATATCGCTACTAATGAGTATGCTCTTACCAAAGAAAAGCCTCAGAGAAGACCTTGAAAGCAAACCTCTATGGAGAGAAAAGCTTGTATCCGTGAATATTTTCTGATTATTTGTTGCATTCAATCTGTGAATCTAACAGGTTTGAGAAGTTGGATGTCTGCTGCCACAGATAATAGGTTAAACAATAGCTTCGGATGGCTGTCTCACTTTTCTTGTTTGTTTCCCTGAAAGCGTTCTAGTGTTATATACAAGAGCAGTGTAACAGTGTAGACCAGGGGTGTCAAACTCAAATACCCAGTGGGCCAAAATGTAAAACCTGAACAAAGTCACGGGCCAACATTGAACAAATTAACCTTTTAATATGGACAAGCAATAATAACAAGCATCGCTTATTACCATACAATATATAATTTAATAGTGGAGACATGCAAAATCGAATTTCAAATGAAAAAACACATCAATGGCATTCATTTATTAAATAAATAAAATTTAAATAAAAATTGTATGCCTCTTTTCTATTTGCAGCATTCTGATTTAAATACCAAAATAAACTTTTTCCACTGGCTAATAATTTTACAAATAAAATGATAATAAATCAATCAACCATTCAAGCCCATGCCTTGTAGCAAGAAAAAGTGCATAAAGAAAACGTTAATTATTGCACACTTGTCTAATCTGATGTGCCCAAGCCAGATACCTGGCATCTCTTCTTGGATGCTAGTTCATCAATGTCTGGGCTCAAGCTCTGAGCTGAAGAAATCCTCAGTATCGAGCAAAGATGTTCATCAGTCAGACGTCTCCTGTGAGTTGTTTTAGTCATCTTCATCGAGGAGAAAAGTTGCTCGCATAGATAAGTGCTGCCGAACATGGAGAGCATCTGAGCAGCTTGGGTGCGGAGCTGAGGCATTGTGTCAGGGATGAACCGTGAAAACTGTGCGGCGCCCACAGCATCATACTTTGACTTCAGCGTGTCGTTGCACTGGAGTTCAATCAGCTCCATTTGGATGTTGGTTGGTGCATTTTCCACATCAACTGCGAAGGGATTACTAAGCAGTTCAAACTTGCATTTCTTGGCATCGAAGTCGGCAAATCGCCGGCTAAACTCAGCGGCGAGAACACTGAGTTTTTCAGCAAACTGTGCCTATGGGAACACGGCGGTAGAGATCTGCGCTTTTATGGATTGGCAGCAGGGAAAATGGCAAGGGTTTCCTTGCAGCATCTGATTCTCCCACAGGCACAGTTTAGTTTTGAAGGCCCTCACTGCAGCGTACATGTCTGTGATGATGTGCCCCCGCCCCTGAAGCTGCAGGTTCAGCGCATCGAGATGGCTCGAGATGTCACAGAGAAAGGCCAGCTCACACAGGAACTTTTGCTCCCGGAGCTCTGCTGTATCCTTCCCTTTGGTTTCCAGGAATTGACATATTTCCTCACGCAGCTCGAAACATCTGTTCAGAACTTTTCCTCTGCTTAGCCATCTCACCTCTGTGTGATACGGCACGTCTGCGTATTCCGAACCACACTCCTCCAGAAAAGATTTAAACTGGCGGTGATTTAGACCTTTGGCTCTTATAAAGTTAACTACCTGTGTTACTGTGGTCATAACATGTTCCATCTTTAGGGCTTTGGCACACAGTGCTTCCTGATGTATGATGCAGTGGTAAACAGTTAGCTCACCTGCACAGTTCTCTTCCCGCATCTTCTCCCGAACCATGCCCACCAGTCCACTCTTTTTACCGCACATCGCTGGCGCACCATCTGTCGTTAATCCAACGAGTTTATCCCACGGCAGCTTTATTTCAGTTACACATTTGGAAACCTCCTCAAAGATTTCCTTTCCTGTGGTTGTGCCATGCATTGATTTGAATCCTAATAGCTCCTCCGTAACACACAGATTTGAGTCCACTCCATGGATGAAGACTGACAGCTGAGCAGTATCAGATGCGTCGCAGCTCTCATCCACAGCGAGGGAGAACGCAACAAAATCTTTTCCCTTTTCCATCAGCTGGTCATACAGATTGGTGGCAAGATCACATGTGCGATCAGCTACTGTGTTCCTGCTCAGGCTCACGTTTGAAAATGCTTGTTTTTTCTCTGGGCATACGAGGTCACAAACCTTCATCATGCACTTTTTCATGAACTCTCCCTCATTAAAGGGCCGGGCTGATTTTGCGATCTCTGCTGCCACTATATAACTAGCCTTTACAGCAGCCTCGCTTTGTGATGTGGCTTTTTTAAACATTCTGTTGTGAAACCAAACTTCTTTTCATCTCCTCTACTTTCTGGCTCCTTTGAGTCATGTCCAGGTCCTTGTATTTGTCATGGTGTTTCGTTTCATAGTGTCGTCTAATGTTGTACTCCTTACTTACAGCCACGTTGACTCCACAAACAAGACAAACAGGTTTGTCTTTTACATATGTAAACAGATATTCTGCCTCCCACTTGTCCAGAAAGCTCCTGTTTTCTGCCTTTCTTTTCGCCATTTTTGGGAAGGGTTAGCTCGCTGACAGTTGTAGCGTCTATGTTGCTATGACTACTGTTACAGAGGAGAGAGCGTTTCTGGGTCCTGTCCTGATTGGCGCGCGAAAACAGTAGAGCATTATGGGATTCGTAGTATTAGTGGTGAATGCGCTGTATAATACCGGCGGGCCAGCTCTATTAGTAATTTGGTATTGTCTCGCGGGCCAAATATAATTACTCCGCGGGCCAAATTTGGCCCACGGGCCAGAGTTTGACTCCCATGGTGTAGACAGTCTTTGCTGTTTCTTTATATTTATTTTCCCTGTGTCTGTAATGGCTAACAGTCTGGAAAATCCTGCTGATGAAAATGGAAAATAGAATGAATGGACTCCCAAGCAAGCACATCTGGAGTGGCAGGTAGCCTAGTGGTTAGAGCCTTGGGCCAGTAGCCGAAAGGTTGCTAGATCAAATCCCCAAGCTGTCAAGGTATACACTTGCAGGGCGAGGGAGGTAGGAATGATTTTTAAATGGACCACCCTTGGCGGGAAATTCGTCACTTGTTCATTCCGCAATGATTGTGTATTCAGCCACCGGTAGCTTGCGGTTGCTTTATATGCACTACAGTCAATTATGATTGCATGTCTACTTATAATAAATGTATAATGTAATTAAATATATGCCTACTGCATGATAGCTAGCAAATGAATTAGCTAATTAACGTTAGCCTGCCAAGCTGGAACTTCTGTAGAAGGAACATGTTTGATTTCTACAATTTCCAAAAGATATCCAAACAAAAACATATGTACTTTTTACGAGATGTATTTGTGCTGTAATGTGCATTAGTAGCACAATTTCTAACTTATTTGCATTCGTTTTTACTTACACTTGTATGTTGACTTCTCCATTGATGTGATTTGTACGTTTTCGCTGATTGTTCTTAGAGGATGTACAGTCGTCGCAAATGGAATTATGGGGAGTGTCTGGCCTCAGAGTAAACATAATTGTACACTCGCAAACTCGACTAAAAATGAGGGCTACGTTGCAAACTTCCCTTGCTTGGCTAATCATTTGGGCCGCCCTCCAAGATGGCGACGAAGGGCATAAGGCGAGGGTAAGTGGATGAGGGTGTGTCTTTTAAATGTTTGGACCGGAACCAATGTTCGCTCTAAACTGCGCTCAGCTCCCAGGGACTGCCATGCAGAAGAAATATCAGCCTGTGCACTCAACTTTCTAGAGATTTCCCCTTTAGTTAACACTATCCGTGTCTGATCGAATCAACGCAATATTAGCCACTTTCAATGCAACATACCGAACCAAAATGAACTATGCAAGAGATCTTGTTGTAGATAGAACACATCTGATTAGTATTCTTTTGCATTGACACTTATGACTCAGCCCCTACTCTACACAGACTAGTACTGCATAACCAATCAGAACTGCAGTAGGCTGATATGCAAATAGACCATTGCCAAATATGGATTTGTGCCATTCACTTTGAAGTGGTCTGTAAAGCATGAGTGGTTGTGAGTAGGTGTGCTGCATGAAGCCACGTCTGCACATTTGCACGTCTGCACATTTGTTCATATTCTTTGCTAGTTAGTGAGTTATCAGCCCAGTTATAGATAATTTCTAGTCAGCAATAGGGGAGTGGTTGCTTCCTACGAGAGCACAAAACGTGTACATTTCTAGACATCTTTGAAAAGTGAGTTTGGGTTAAGAGCTTTTTTTGTCTTAAAGGGACAGTGTTGTATTTTGAGGAAATCTTGAATAAGCTAAGTAGCCAATAGGCAGAGGGTAGCATACTTGATTCTCTCTAATCATGGTTTGGGAATAATAATGCATTTTATTTTGTAAAATGGTTTCTAGCACAAAACAACACAACAACATTTTCAGTCACCTCCTCGTCTGAAGGACAAGTGGATAAACAGGTTAATGTCGAGCCCTGCATGTTTCTTTCAAAAGTCTCATGGAATGTAGGCCTACATTGAACACCACACATTGGCTGATACTGTAGGCTGAATGATAGAACAGCTATTTCCATGTTAGAATGTTATGGGATGCATTTTCTCGATTGTTTTTGATGGCAGGCCAATCTGGTAGGCCGGCATGATCAAGTAGCCACAGTAGACTACTTGACCACTGTCTGAAACTGTAACTTAAAGTGGGTACAGCCTCAGTGTTCACAAGAAACACATGCTGGAAGTTGCACAGAATGTTCATGTTCAAGGTTACTCTCTGCAGACCTGACATTTGCTCAGTGCCAGTAAAAATGAGAGGGAACATTGATGACTAGAATACTGTCCAGAAGGACAAACAGAAACTTTCTGTCCAAAAATGATGCAGAAAAATTCATCCATGCTTTTGTCACTTCTAGGTTAGACTACTGCAATGCTCTACTTTCCGGCTACCCGGATAAAGCACTAAATAAACTTCAGTTAGTGCTAAATACGGCTGCTAGAATCCTGACTAGAACCAAAAAATTGTATCATATTACTACAGTGCTAGCCTCCCTACACTGGCTTCCTGTCAAGGCAAGGGCTGATTTCAAGGTTTTACTGCTAACCTACAAAGCATTACATGGGCTTGCTCCTACCTATCTCTCTGATTTGGTCCTGCCGTACATACCTACACGTACGCTACGGTCACAAGACGCAGGCCTCCTAATTGTTCCTAGAATTTCTAAGCAAGCAGCTGGAGGCAGGGCTTTCTCATATAGAGCTCCATTTTTATGGAATGGTCTGCCTACCCATGTGAGAGACGGAAAGTCGGTCTCAACCTTTAAGTCTTTAGTGAAGACTCATCTCTTCAGTGGGTCATATGATTGAGTGTAGTCTGGCCCAGGAGTGTGAAGGTGAACGGAAAGGCTCTGGAGCAAAAACACCGCCCTTGCTGTCTCTGCCTGGCCGGTTCCCCTCTTTCCACTGAGATTCTCTGCCTCTAACCCCATTACAGGGGTTGAGTCACTGGCTTACTAGGGCTCTTTCATACTAGGAGGGGTGTGCCGTGGGTCACTTGAGTGGGTTGAGTCACTGATGTGATCTTCCTGTCTGGGTTGGCGCCCCCCCTTGGGTTGTGCCGTGGCAGAGATCTTTGTGGGCTATACTCGGCCTTGTCTCAGGATGGTAAGTAATGTAATGCGAGGGATATCAAGGGGCTAACAAGGTTTTATCAGGCTTGGATCACAAGCTACATTTGCTTTGGGTGTAGTTGAGACTCATGTCTTGATAAGTCATTGGATAAGAAGATCAAGCCTTGGCTCACTGCAGAAAGAAACAATTACATTAGAGTGCCTAAGACCTGATGATAGCTAGCTCTCCAAGAACTGGATAGTCATTCTAAAGAGGGGAAGGTATCGCAGATAGTATTGTGGTCGTTTCAGTCACTCCTCATTACAGTGAGTGAAAAGTCCTCCATGAGCACCCTCCTTCAGGCATTTTTCCTCATCGACCCACTGTCTGCTTCTATTATAAACGAGTCAATAGTTGAGGTATGAGCAGTGTTCAATACCACTAGATGAACCACCTGCAGGAGTGCAGCCACAGCACTACAGAATGTCATTAATATCAATACTGGAAAATATAAAATCATCCACATTCATAAAATCATCACATTCAAAATCTGATCTCACACACACACACACACACACACACACACACACACACACACACACACACACACACACACACACACACACACACACACACACACACACACACACACACACACACACACACACACACACACACACTAATATTATAGGCTTCCGCTTCAATTCTTTAGTTTTCTCCAGGGACAAATCCTGGAGGGAAATGGTTGGCTTCTTGGCTCGATCATTTGTGAAAGGGAGCTAACTGGATGCATACAGAGGTTGTGGCTCTTCTTCACATTCCACTGGGTTCCTTTTACAGACAGCAGTCAGGCCTAGTGGGGAATGAGAAATGTGGCAGTAACCAGTAGGTAGCTAGAGCAATCCCAGGTGGGTTATTCCAGCCGTTGAGCCCTTCAGCGAAACTCTTCAACTGAAATTGCCTCCAAACTATCCATCTGTATAAAATGTATAAAGTTGAGCCTTGCTTTGGCAAAATGTCCACGAGTTTCAACCTTTCTTTGATGCCCCAAAGCCAGGATTTTCAAAGCTTTTAAGGAATGTGCTAACTCTCCATAGAGTATCTCTGCAAAGACATAAGTAGAGGGGGAGGTACATGAAAACATTGCTATCTCGGGTAACATCACCAATAAGTACTTTCGCCAATCAGTACAATTTCATGCCTACGTGTTACTCTCATACATGTGTTATTACACAGTAACACCATTGTAATAACTTACTGTTACATACCGTAGCAACAGCTCACTTTCCCACATTGTGGGTTTCATTGAATTCCAGTCCAGTCTAGATGTACGCAATGTGCTGTATGAAGAAAGAAACAACAATTATCCATTTGTTCAATGCACTACAGTGTACTCTTCCATGCACTATGAATGAGTGACCTCAATCTCCTCGTCCATACATCAAATAGCTCCAGTGAAAAAGAGAGCGCCGGAACCTCACCGAGAAAGAAAAACTCTGAACTCTTCATGGTATATACTTGTTCTTCATAGCTTTCCGTCCACTTGTTCTATACTGTCTTCTTTGGTTGTGTTTATCAAATAAAATAAAATAAAATGTATTGATATAGCCCTTCAGCTGATACCTCAAAGTGCTGTACAGAAACCCAGCCTAAAACCCCAAACAGCAAGCAATCCAGGTGTAGAAGCACGGTGGCCTAGAAAGGCCTACATCTAGGAAGAAACCTAGAGAGGAACCAGGCTATGTGGGGTGGCCAGTCCTCTTCTGGCTTATCACCACTGTCATTGCCTCAAAAACAAATCGTTGGGCACACTGCATAGCTGCTCAAACTCTGAAATCGCTGTCATAGCAACAGTTACAGGTGAGTAGGTAAGTCGGGAAAACAAGTCAAGAGACAAAAAAGGGGGGGCATACCTTTCATGGCCCACTGCAAGTGCAGTAGGTGCTTGTTTGCACTGTTAAAGGGACGCAGCCTATACGCGAGTACAACAATCAGATTGTCACCGTGAACCATAGTGCACATAATAAGGAGGTGGACGAGACTGGCACAGCTATTAGACCTCAGCTCACAGTGATGCCCAACAATCAGTGACTCACGAGAGCTAAGGTATTTTCTTCCTAATAGCATTGCTAGCTACTATTAGCTTTACCTCTGTTCCTTCCCGTCACCTGTTCATTTCCACTTGAACGGTGCACTCATTGAATTGCACAGTGAGGTCCTACTGTACTGTACCGTAGCATGACCTTGGCTGCATCATAGTGAGGAAGTGAGGCTGTGTGCATCTGACCTTCCCGAAAAGTGAGAGAAACTCAAGGCCTTGGAGGTTGCAATGTACTCCACAGCGGGCACAAAACACCATCTATTCTCTAGAACAGATACATTGGCTCTTTCGAAGAAATAAAGCTGGATATGTTGTTATGGGGATGCTTTCTTGAGGGTTGTGTTTAAGTTCACACATACGATTGCGTGTGTGTGTTTATATCTCTTGCCGAGTCACTCTGTTAAGGTGCACAGTAGAAAACAGGCCAACAAGGGAAAGGACCACCCTGATTTTTTCAAATTACAAACTCTTGTTTTTGTTGCAAAACAATTTCATTTGCAAAACGTTTTGCTTAGATTTGCTATGCTGTGCATGAGTGAATTCACCTCTCTGCACTCGCAAAGGTGTATAACTCATTTAACATGAACATCACACCAGGTTCGACTCAGGTACTGGGAGCAGCCGCCCCTTCAAATACCCTTAAGTCAACTTTATTGTTCTGTTTTCTTCAGAGTGATGTGATTACAAGGCCTGGGGGGAGGCCATGTTGTGAAAAACAATGAACATCGATGCTATGACCGGCTGCTTTGCATCACAAATCCATTCCAAAACAGGTTAGAGCTGGAAGGCCAAATCCAATCAGACTACCGTTGAACCGAAAAGTGTAATGAGTTATTCGCCACGGCAACAGTGTCCAACAATGCTGTAAACCTTAGGTACAATCTAATTGGAGATCAAGTTGATAGCTTAGATCAGGGCTGTTCAATATCAGTCCTGGAGGGCCGAAACCCTTCAGGTTTTCATCCTCTCCTTCTAATCAGTGAATGATTCAGACCTGGGACACCAGGTGAGTGCAATGGACTACCAGGTAGAAACAGATGTGTTTCGGCCCTCCAGGACCAGAATTGAACAGCCCTGGCCTATAATGTATAGATTATATATGGAACCAGTGTGTGTATGTACAGTATGTATGTGTTATATTGATTTTAGGGAGAGTATAAAGTATGATTGTCTGAGATGAAGTTGAATTTCACACAATCAAATAGAAATGTGCCAACCTGCTGCACTAGCAATGCATTGTGTAGCTGCGGATGACTAACTTACGAGGGAGGATACATTACTCACAACTCTCTGCCTACACTAACATTCCCTTTTGCCAGTTTTGAATCGTGACAGTAAATTCCAAACCACCTGCTATGCTGCTATTCCTCAGCTCGTCCGCGAACAATGGACCTGCTACCGAGAGCGTTGACGCGCATCCTATCATAGAGCTCCTGCGGCTTAAATGGCTTGTCGTTGTGAAAGGGGAGGATGAGGTGGGTGTGAGTATAATACATTCCATTGTCATCTGCTGTTGGGAAGCCGTGGTGCACACAGGATGAAGCGTGAGGTCAATCGCTGGCATCGCTGGCACAGCTTTGCTTTCAAAGCCACAACCGCCGCCACATGTAGGCACGCGTCATATCTTTGTAGTCCGAGCCCCCTAGTCACCCTCACGGGTCAGCTTGATCGTCCCTTTTAATCGTCCTTTTTAATCGTCCTGTGGCGTATTTGAATGCATCTCACACGAGAGTTTTTTTCGCACACCTGCTGAGAGCTCAGTTCTGAAATGTCGACTCCTTGCCAGTCCACAAAAAAGTGCAAAGTAAAAGTACTATCCGAACTTCCCACTCCCTAAAAGAAATTGATGGCTAAGCGGGTTGGAGCCAGATCGGCCCAGATTCAAGAAATCCATTATTTTAGATTTGTCCCATTTTAATTTCCGAACAACAAACAGGAGTGACATGCTGGCTGGGAAAGGCGCTAAACTAATTTACTGACCATGTACCCGACTATAGTGGTCTAAGATATTAAAAACCCAGATGTCTCCACTGAAATCATAGCACTGGTACTGACTGGTTTTAACTTCTGTTTAGGCTTAAAATAAAAGTGTGCTTCCTTTAAAAAATACGCATTGATGTTCCTCTTAAAACTATGAACACCTTACTTTGTAGAATAGTATTTTTGTCACCGTAAAAGTCTTTGGATATCTTGAGCGTTCATTTATGTGGAAACACAATCATTTTTAATACTTCGGAAGCTTCAAAATAACTGACTACACTTCTGTGAAGCTCCTTTTGCCTGTAATGTATTTTTCACACAGCAGCATCGACGCAACGTACCCTACAGCATTCTGTGGATTGAGGTTTGAGTCAACGTCCAGATAGAGTCCGTGTGAATGGTTTGAAGACTGTAAACATTATTTTAGAGGGGACACGAAGTACACGAGGATGGAAGGGGGGGGGTCAATTCTCCATAAGTCAGTGAATTATGTATTTTTCAAACACCCGAAAGAGCCTTTTCTTGCAACATACAGCCACACTCATTATGACTAATTCTACATTAAAAAGATGTATGTGTATTTTTTTCTAAGTTAACTCTGTACCTGTTCAATTGTCATTTTCATGAATTAACTTTTATGCCTTAGAAGTTTAGTATAACTGCAAATGCAAAGACAGCAAGGGTGGTTCATCACTCCAGCGTAGTTTAACTGAAGAATACGTTGGGATAGAATAGCATATGTACAGCAATAACTGAATATGATGGCCTTGACTAGAATACAGTATACAGTGCATTCGGAAAGTATTCAGACCCCTTGACTTTTTCCACATTTTGTTACGTTACAGCCTGATTGTAAAATTGATCAAATAGTTTTTTTCCTCTCATCGATCTACACACAATGCCCCGTAATGACAAAGCAAAAAAAATGTACATATTTTGTTTGCACATTTATTACAAATAAAAAACTGAAATATCACATTTACATAAGTGTTCAGACCCCTTACCCAATACTTTGTTGAAGCACGTTTGGCAGTGATTACAGCCTTGAGTCTTCTTGGGTATGACGCTACAAGCTTGGCACACCTGTATTTGGGGAGTTTCTCCCATTCTTCTCTGCAGATCCTCTCAAGCTCTGTCAGGTTGGATGGGGAGAGTCTCTCCAGAGATGTTCAATCGGGTTCAAGTCCGGGCTCTGGCTGGGCCACTCAAGAACATTCAGTGACTTGTCCCGAAGCCACCCTTGCATTGTCTTGGCTGTGTGCTTAAGGTCATTGTCTTGTTGGAAGGTGAACCTTCACCCCAGTCTGAGGTCCTGAGCGCTCTGGAGCAGGTTTTCATCAAGGATCTCTCTGTACTTTGCTCCATTCATCTTTCCCTCGTCCTGACTAGTCTCCGAGCTCTTGCCACTGAAAAACATCCCCACAGCATGATGCTGCAACCATCATGCTTCACCGTAGGGATGGTGCCAGGTTTCCTCCAGACGTGACACTTGACATTCAGGCCAGAGTTCAATCTTGGTTTCATCAGACCAGAGAATCTTGTTTCTCATGGTCTGAAAGTCTTTAGGTGCCTTTTGGAAAACTACAAGCGGGCTATCATGTGCCTTTTACTGAGGAGTGGCTTCCATTTGGCCACTCTACCATAAAGGCCTGATTGGTGGAGTGCTGCAGAGGATGTTCTCCCATTTCCACAGAGGAACTCTAGAGCCCTATCAGAGTGACTATCGGGTTCTTGGTCACCTCCCTGACCAAGACCCTTCTCCCCCGATTGCTCAGTTTGGCTGTGCTGCCAGCTCTAGGAAGAGTATTGGTGGTTCCAAACCTCTTTCATTTAAGAATGATGGAGGCCACTGTGTTCTTCCGGACCTTCCATGCTGCTGAAATGTTTTGGTACCCTTCCACAGATCTGTGCCTCAACACAATCCTGTCTTGGAGCTCTACGGACAATTCCATCGACCTCATTGCTCGGTTTTTGCTCTGACATGCATTGTCAACTGTGGGACCTTATATAGACAGGTGTGTGCCTTTCCAAATTATGTCAAATCAATTGAATCTACCACACGTAGACTCCAATCAAGTTGTACAAACATCTCAAGGATGATCAATGTAAATAGGATGCACCTGAGCTCAATTTCGATTCTCATAGCAAACGGTCTGAACTCTTATGGAATAAGGTATTTAAAAAGTATTTAGTCAGCCACCAATTGTGCAAGTTCTCCCACTTAAAAAGATGAGAGAGGCCTGTAATTTTCATCATAGGTACACTTCAACTATGACAGACAAAATGAGAAAAAAATCCAGAAAATCACATTGTAGGATTTTTAATGAATTTATTTGCGAATTATGGTGGAAAATAAGTATTTGGTCACCTACAAACAAGCAAGATTTCTGGCTCTCACAGACCTATAACTTCTTCTTTAAGAGGCTCCTCTGTCCTCCACTCGTTACCTGTATTAATGGCACAGAGTTCAAGTAACAGACACATCTCAACATCAACTGTTCAGAAGAGACTGCTTGAAAAAGTCTAATTGTTGCAAAGAAACCACTACTATAGGACACCAATAATAAGAAGAGACTTGCTTGGGCCAAGAAACACGAGCAATGGACAGTAAACTGGTGGAAATCTGTCCTTTGGTCTGATGAGTCCAAATTTGAGATTTTTGGTTGCAACCGCCGTGTCTTTGTGAGACGCAGAGTAGGGGAATGGATTATATCTGCATGTGTTGTTCTCTCCGTGAAGCATGGAGGAGGTGTGATGGTGTGGGATGCTTTGCTGGTGACACGGACTGTGATTTTTGTAGAATTCAAGGAACACTTAAACAGCATGGCTACCATGCGCTTAGTGAGACTATAATTTGTTTCAAAAGGAAAATGACCCAACACACCTCCAGGCTGTGTAAAGGCTTTTTGACCAAGAAGGAGAGTAATGGAGTGCTGCATCAAATGACCTGGCCTCCACAATCACCCGACCTCAATCCAATTGAGATGGTTAGGGATGAGTTGAACCACAGAGTGAAGGAAATGCAGGCAACAAGTGCTCAGCATATGTGGGAACTCCTTCAAGACTATTGGAAAAGCATTCCAGATAAAGCTGGTTGAGAGAATGCGAAGTGTGTGCAATGTCATCAAGACAAAGGGTGTCTACTTTGTAGAATCTCTAAAAATAAAGATAGTCGCACACACTATATATAAACTCCCCGTAATTTATTGGGCAGCCAGAAGAAGGCACAGTGATGCTGTCACACTCTGACCATTATTTGAGTTGTTCGTTTCTATGTTTTGTTTGGTCAGGGTGTGAAATGAGTGGGCATTCTATGTTGCATGTCTAGTTAGTCTGTTTCTATGTGTTTTGGCCTGATATGGTTCTCAATCAGTGGCAGGTGTTTGTTGTTGCCTCTGATTGGGTACCATATTTAGGTAGCCTGTTTTGTATTGTGGGTTATTGTCTATGCGATGTTGCATGTTTGCACTCAGTATTTATAGCGGTCACGTTCGTTTTGATATTTTGTTTGTTTGTTTAGTGCACTTCGTGTTTGTTTTCATCTATCATTAAAAGGATGTATTCACATCACGCTTTGGTCTCCTCAATACGACGAACGTGACAGATGCCCATACTTTGGTTATTTACACAATAAATTACTTGGAGTTTATATATAGTGTGCAACTATCTTTATTTTCATAGCTTATAGTTTATTTGCCGTTACTTAGCACCTCTACATATAATGATTTTCTCTGGATGTGCGCCAGCTCATGCTTTTATACAACTAATTTGAAGAATCAAAAATATATTTTGATTTGTGTAACACTTTTTTGGTTACTACATGATTCCATATTTTATTTCAAAGTTTTTGTCTTTACTATTATTCTACAATGTAAAAAATAGTACAACAAAAGAAAAACCCTGGAAAGAGTAGGTGTTTCCAAGCTTTTGACTGGTACTGTATATATATATATATATATATACAGTGCCTTGCGAAAGTATTCGGCCCCCTTGAACTTTGCGACCTTTTGCCACATTTCAGGCTTCAAACATAAAGATATAAAACTGTATTTTTTTGTGAAGAATCAACAACAAGTGGGACACAATCATGAAGTGGAACGACATTTATTGGATATTTCAAACTTTTTTAAAAATCAAAAACTGAAAAATTGGGCGTGCAAAATTATTCAGCCCCTTTACTTTCAGTGCAGCAAACTCTCTCCAGAAGTTCAGTGAGGATCTCTGAATGATCCAATGTTGACCTAAATGACTAATGATGATAAATACAATCCACCTGTGTGTAATCAAGTCTCCGTATAAATGCACCTGCACTGTGATAGTCTCAGAGGTCCGCTAAAAGCGCAGAGAGCATCATGAAGAACAAGGAACACACCAGGCAGGTCCGAGATACTGTTGTGAAGAAGTTTAAAGCCGGATTTGGATACAAAAAGATTTCCCAAGCTTTAAACATCCCAAGGAGCACTGTGCAAGCGATAATATTGAAAGGGAAGGAGTATCAGACACTGCAAATCTACCAAGACCTGGCCGTCCCTCTAAACGTTCAGCTCATACAAGGAGAAGACTGATCAGAGATGCAGCCAAGAGGCCCATGATCACTCTGGATGAACTGCAGAGATCTACAGCTGAGGTGGGAGACTCTGTCCATAGAACAACAATCAGTCGTATATTGCACAAATCTGGCCTTTATGGAAGAGTGGCAAAAAGAAAGCCATTTCTTAAAGATATCCATAAAAAGTGTCGTTTAAAGTTTGCCACAAGCCACCTGGGAGACACACCAAACATGTGGAAGAAGGTGCTCTGGTCAGATGAAACCAAAATTGAACTTTTTGGCAACAATGCAAAACGTTATGTTTGGCGTAAAAGCAACACAGCTGAACACACCCTCCCCACTGTCAAACATGGTGGTGGCAGCATCATGGTTTGGGCCTGCTTTTCTTCAGCAGGGACAGGGAAGATGGTTAAAATTGATGGGAAGATGGATGGAGCCAAATACAGGACCATTCTGGAAGAAAACCTGATTGAGTCTGCAAAAGACCTGAGACTGGGACGGAGATTTGTCTTCCAACAAGACAATGATCCAAAACATAAAGCAAAATCTACAATGGAATGGTTCAAAAATAAACATATCCAGGTGTTAGAATGGCCAAGTCAAAGTCCAGACCTGAATCCAATCGAGAATCTGTGGAAAGAACTGAAAACTGCTGTTCACAAATGCTCTCCATCCAACCTCACTGAGCTCGAGCTGTTTTGCAAGGAGGAATGGGGAAAAATTTCAGTCTCTCGATGTGCAAAACTGATAGACATACCCCAAGCGACTTAAGGCTGTAATCGCAGCAAAAGGTGGCGCTACAAAGTATTAACTTAAGGGGGCTGAATAATTTTGCACGCCCAATTTTTCAGTTTTTGATTTGTTAAAAAAGTTTGAAATATCCAATAAATGTCGTTCCACTTCATGATTGTGTCCCACTTGTTGTTGATTCTTCACAAAAAAATACAGTTTTATATCTTTATGTTTGAAGCCTGAAATGTGGCAAAAGGTCGCAAAGTTCAAGGGGGCCGAATACTTTCGCAAGGCACTGTATATGTATATATGAAATGGGTACAACAGTATGTAGAAATGATTAAATTGACCACTGTTTCATTATTGAAGTGAGCATCATTCCATATCTATGTACATAGAGCAGCAGCTTCTAAGTTGCATGTTTGAGTAACCGATTAGTGACAGTGACTAAGTTCAGGGCAGGGTACTGGGTGGAGGCCGACCTACTTTTCTAGGGAGTTTTTCCTAACCACTGTGCCATGCTTCTGCATTGCTTGCTCTTTGGGGTTTTAGGCTGGGTTTCTGTACAAGCACTTTGTGACACCTGCTCATGTAAAAAGGGTTTTATAAATAACTGTGAATGATTGAGTCTAGCGGCCAGCTATCTCTTAGTCACTCTCACTGAGATATCATATTAAAAACTGCCAACATTTCTCTCCACCCTATGGCAAAATGTGTAGAATTGCAGGAAATTCGCTGTAAAACAACAACATTTTGCTTAGGGCCCCCAGAAGCCTAGGGCCAGCTCTGACTGCATGTGTGCTACAAAGACCCCTGAGCCACTGCAGTCCCTATCAGGAATCAAGGTAAGTGTGAAGTAAAATGTTTTATTGTAACCACAAGGGCAGGCAAACGACAGGTCAAGGCAGGCAGGGGTCGATAATCCAGAGTAGGATCAAAGGTACAGGACGGCAGGCAGGCTGAGGGTCAGGGACACGCAGAGTTCAGTAATCCAGAGGTGGACCAAAGGTACAGGACGGCAGGCAGACTCAGGGACGGGCAGAGTGGTCAGGCTTGCGGGTTCAGGATCAGGACAGGCAAGGGTCAAAAACAAGGAGGATGAGAAAAAGAGGCTGGGATAAGACAGGAGCAGACAGGAACGAACTCTGGTAAGCTTGACAAACAAGACGAACTGGCACAGACAGACAGAAAGCAAAGGTATAAATATCCAGAGGGTAAGTGGGGAAGATGGGTGACACCTGGAGGGGGTGGAGACAAGCACAAGGACAGGTGAAACAGATCAGGGCGGGACAGCCCCTCATGATAAGTTCAAATCTTTTGTGACCCCCACCCAAAGTTGCCAATCCCTGCACTAGAGTATCTAGTGTCCTACCGAGCATATGCTATATATTCAAAATGTAAATTAGTTGATTCGGGTATTTCAGCCTCACCCGTTGCTGACAGGTGTATAAAATCGAGCATACAGCCATACAATCTCCATAGACAAACATTGGCTGTGGAATGGCCTTACTGAAGAAATCAGTGACTTTCACCTTGGCACTGTCATAGGATGCCATCTTTCCAACAAGTCAGTTTTTCAAATTTCTGCCCTACTAAAGCTGTCCCGGTCAACTGTAAGTGTTGTTATTGTGAAGTCGAAATGTCTACGGGCAACAACGATTCAGCCGAGAAGTGGTAGGCCACACAAGCTCACAGAATGGGACCACCGAGTGTTGAAGCGCGTAGCGTCTGTCTTCGGTTGCAACACTCATTACCGAGTTCCAAACTGCCTCTGGAAGCAACATCAGCGTAATACCTTTCGTTGGGAGCTTCATGAAATGGGTTTTCATGGCCAAGCAGCCGCACGCAAGCCTAAGATCACCATAGGGAAGAGACTAGCTCAGCTGCGGGGAAAAACAAGACACACCTGCCCCGGGAGTCAGCTCTGATCCTGCGAGTACACCAACAGCCAGCTGCCGTTCAGGTGTACCCTCCACAGCTCAGCTGGTCGCTGACTAAAGAAAACAAGGTATTGGGCCCTCCTCCATCGCTCAGAGGATTCCGACGCCATCCACTGCTACTGGCACATGTGCGGTGAGTCATGCTGGTATGAGTCGAAGCCCACCTCTCCCCCCCTGCCCAAGGCAGGCCCGTTCTGTTCCCCCTCTTCTTTCCCCATCGGATTCCATCACAACCACCATCGTCGTGGGAAGCCTGATGGTGAGAGATTTTGGCCTGCCTGTGTGCCGACCACGGTCCACTGTCACCCAGGCTCCCGTGTCCAAGCTATAAACTCCCTCCTGCCCACAGTTCTAGCCAACCACTTTAATATTGGTAGCGTTGTCACTCATGTTGGATTTAACAACATTCACTTTAGGCAAGCTGAAGAACTGTTGAAGGGCATTCTTTTGAGCACCTTTGTTTGCACAGGGAAGAGAACAGCCCCCTGCCGTGCTATATAAGAGGTTTGGAACGTTACAACCGCCTCACTGCCCTAAACGAGTTCCTGAAGAAACTCTGCAAAGACAGGAATGTCTCCTTTTGTGACAATTGTGACTTGCTATGGGAGCAACCAACACTCTTTTAAAAAGATGGGATTCACCCTTACTGCAGGGGTTCCAGGATTATCTCCATCAACATAGTGAACTGCTTAAGAGACTAACGGTCAAAGTTTGGTAGCACCCCAGAGAAAAAGTACAGTTAATGTAATCTATTTTCCTTTAACTGTTAGCTCCGATAATCATATGCACATATAATTTAATTCCGCTGTTTGCACTGAAACTGTCTGCCTGAGGAAGAAGCCCACTGTGGGAAGCCCACTCAGTACCATTGACTCAAATGTAAATGTCACTAACATGTCTACCTCAGATCAGCCTCTCAGAATAGCACGAAAAACAAACAAGCAACCCAGAAAAGGACTAAAAATAGCCCATATTAACATATGTAGCCTGAGAAACAAGGTTCATGAAATTGACAACTTATTAACATCAGAAAATATTAATATTCTGGGTATCTCTGAAACACACTTAGATAATTAATTTGATGATGCAGTAGTAACTATACATGGTTATATAATATATAGGAAAGATAGAAATGCAAATGGAGAGGTGTTGCCATGTATGTCCAGAGTCATATTCCTGTTAGGCTGAAAGAGGATCTCATGTTAGATGATGTGGAAGTAATATGGCTACAGGTTCTGCCTCACATAAAGCCTACTCTCATAGGAAGTTGCTATAGACCACCAAGTGCTAAAAGTCCGTATTTGGACTATACTGTATGTGTGAAATGTTGGATAATATATGTGATATCAAGAGAGGTATATATTCTGGGTGGCCTAAATATTGATTGGTTGTCATCAAGCTGCCCACTCAAAAAGAAGCTCCAAGCTGTAGCCAGGGCCTGCAGTCTGGTTCAGGTCGTCAGTCAACCTACCAGGTTATTTACAAACAGAACAGGAACTAAATGATCCACTTGTATTGATCGCATCTTTACTAATGTTGCAGACATCTGCTCTAAAGCAGTGTCCACACCCTTCGGATGTAGTGATCATAATATAATAGGCATATCTACAAAAAACAAAGTTCCAAAGACTGGACCTAAAATTATGTATAAACGATCATACAAGAGGTTTTGCAATGATTCCTATGTCGAAGATGTGAAAAGTATTTGTTGGTCTGATGTGTGTAATGTGGAACATCCGGATGCTGCACTTGAAGCATTTATAAAACGGCTTCTTCTGGTTACTGATAGGCATACACCCATCAAGAAACGGACTGTTAGAACTGCCAAGTCAACCATGGATAGATGATTAATAGAAAAACTGTATGGCTGAGAGGGATGAGGCAAAGGGAATTGCAAATAAGTCTGACAACACAGCAGACTGGCAAACATAGAGCAAATAGAGAAATAATGTAACTAAACAAAAAAAATAAAGAAGAAGAAACTATACTATGGAACAAAGATCAATTATATAAAGAATGATAGTAAAAAAAGCTCTGGAATATTTTCAATTAAATCCTAGGCCAGAAAGCAAACTCGGCTCCATCTTTCATTGAGCCAGATGGCTTGTTCATAACAACACCCTTTGATATTGCCAACCACTTTTATAACTTTTTTGTTAACAAGATTAGCAAACTTAGGTATGAAATGCAAACAACAAATGTTGAGCCTTCATATTCATGCATAATGGACCAAATAATGAAAGACAAGCACTGTAGTTTTGAGTCCACAAAGTGGGTGTGGAAGAGGTGATTCTTTTTTTGCTAACCAGTGGACAAACCACCTGGTACCGACAACATGGATGGTAAATTCCTGAGGTTGGTAGCGGAATACATTGTGACTCCTGTTTGCCACATCTTCAATTTAAGCCTAGAAGATGGCCTCCTCAGACATGAAGGGCACACACCATCATTCTGCAACCCAAGAATATCAGAGCACCCTTTAATGGTACAAACAGACGATCAATTAGCCCGTTACAAGTGCTTGGCAAACTTTTGGCAAACTTTTGTTTGATCAAACACTAATTTATTTGACAGAAAACAAATTAACAACAGACTTTCATCATGCTTATAGGGAGGGGCACTCAACATGCTCGGCACTGACACAAATGACTGATGTTTGGCTGAAAGAAATGAATAGTAAGAAGATTGTGGGAGCTGTTTTGTTAGACTTCCATGCAGCTTTTGATGTAATTGATCATAAACGATTTTCATCCTCTGCCTTATTATGGATTGAGAGTCACCTATCTAATAGAACACAGAGGTTTTCGGTAATGGAAGCATCTCTCATGCAAGTGTGGAGTGTGATGTGCCGCAGGGCAGTCGGCTAGGGCTATTATTGTTTTCTGTTTTTACAAATGACCTTCCACTGACCTTGAATAAAGCCTGTGTGTCTATGTAAGCTGACAACTCAACAGTATACACATCGGCTGCAACACTTAAGTAAATTACTGAGACACAACATAGAGCTCCAGTCCGTTTTAGAATGGGTAACTAGCAATAGGCTGGTGCTAAATATTTCAGACTAAAGGCAGAATTTTTGGGACAAATCCCTAGCTCAATGCTAAACCTAATTTAGATCCATTATTTAATCATGTGGCTATTAAGTAAGTTGAGGAGACTAAACTGCTGGGTGTAACCCTAGATAGAAAGCTTTCATGATCAAATGGTTGTTAAAATGGGAAGAGGTTTGTCTATGATAGGGCGTTGCTCTGCCTTCTTAAAATCTCAGTCAACCAGACAGGTCCTACAGGCCCTAGTTTTGTCACACCTGGACTACTGCCTAGCTGTGCGGTCATGTGCGGCAAAGAAGGACATAGGTAAATTGCAGTTGGTCCAGAACAAAGCAGCAGGTATTGCACAGGGAAAGTGTCAGTAACATGCATGTCAGTTTCTCTTCGCTCAAAGTTGAGGAGAGATTGACTGCATCACTATTCGTCTTTGTGCGAGGTATTGATGTGTTGAAGGTACCAAAATGTCTGTTGAAGCAGTTGGCACACAGTTCGGACAACTCATCGGTACAGCACAAGTCATGCAACCAGAGGTGTCTTCACAGTCCCCAGGTCCAGAACAGAGGATGGGAAGCACACAGTATTAAATAGAGCCATGATTACATGGAACTCTCTGCCATCCCAGGTAACTCAAGCTAGCAATAAAAACAGTTTAAAAAAACATAAAAGAACACTATACTGCACAAAGGGGACTGTGAAGAGACAGCCATTTAAAATATATTGTATTGTAATTTGTACTGTACTATGTATTTGACCTAGATGTTGTGTATATGTACTTATATGTTGGCTATGTGTGTTGTTTGAAATGTATGTATTTCAGTCCTTGACTAATAATATTCTGTACCATGACATGTTTCATGTGGACCCCAGGAAGAGTAGCAGATGCTTTTGCAGCGGCTAAAGGGTATCCTAATAACTACCAAATATCATGCACAAAGTGTTGGCTGGAGTGGTGTAAAACTGTCCGCCATTGGACTCTGGAGCAGTGGAAACACGTTCTTTGGAGTAATGAATCACGCTTCACCATCTGGCAAATGACAGGACAACGCTACCTGCCCCAATGTATAGTGCCAACTGTAAAGTTTGGTGGAGGATGAATAACGATCTGGGGCTCTTTTTCATGGTTTGGGAAATCTTAACGCTACAGCAGACAATGACATTCTAGACGATTCTGTGCTTCCAACTTTGTGGTAAAAGTTTGGGGAGGCCCTTTACTGTTTCAGTATGACAATGCCCCCGTGCACAAAGTGACGTCCATTCAGAAATGGTTTGTCGAGATCGATGTGGAAGAACTTGACTGCCCTGCACAGAGCCCTGACCTCAACCCCATTGAACATCTTTGGGATTAATTGGAATGCCGACTGCAAACTAGGCCTTATCGCACAACATCATGCCCGACCTCACTAATGCTCTTGTGTCTGAATGGAAGCAAGTCCTCGTAGCAATGCTCCAACTTCTAGAGGAAAGCCTTCCCAGAAGAGTGGAGGCTGTTATAGCAGTAAAGGGGGGACAAACTATATATTAATGCACATGATTTTGGAATGAGATGTTCGACAAGCAGGTGTCCAGATACTTTTGGTCATGTAGTGGAGCTTTCTGTAGTGCGGCAGGTAGCCTAGCGGTTAAGAGCTTTGGGCCAGTAAGCACCACCACCAATCAGCCTTTGGGGTTTTAGGTTGGGTTTTTGTATAAGCACTTTTTTGGGTATTTACTGTCTAAACAGCAAGTTACAAGTGACCAAATTGGATATCTGTGTATTCAGACAGCAGTAATTTGCTGACATGACTACGCTAGTTGTCATAGTAACAAAGGGTGTGTGCACGGTGGTGTAGGCTGATGGGTGGTGGTGCTCATGCTTCCTATCACTCAGAAGTTGTATAGCAAGCCAATGTTACAACAGTGCCTGCCATGGACCTTTCCCAGTTTCTTTTAATGTTCAAAAATCTTGCAAAATGAGTCCTTTTCGACTAGTCACAGCAGACAACTAGCTACCACTTACTAGGGAGAATTCCCTGACTTGGCCCTTTAATAATAGGCTTTTCTGTCCTTCACTTCGCCTGACTGCAGCGCTGGGACAATGTGTCTACTTGAGAAATAGCAGACATGTAGACATCCGAATCATTGACACCTAAGTAAAATGACGGATTTAGGAAATGTGTATAAAAAGAAAAGAAGCTGTTGTACAGTAGGCCTATAGGACTGGAATTAAGAGAGGTCCTTGGTACCCCAGTGGTGATAGTCTATTATTTTCTAAACAGGAAAATTATACTTTCTCCCATAAAAGTATGCTCTAGTCTGCTCGTTTGTCTCAGTAGTCTGGCAGGATGCAATCTGTTCCCTCGAATGTTCACCTTTATGTCTCCTAAAGGACATTTCACCGATTGTAAGTTCATGTCAATTATTGCCATCTTTTCTTTCCCATTTTCTAATCCAATGTTGACCTCCTTTTGTGCTACTAGTGCAGTGGAGGATTTAGGTATAGGCGACAAGGGCCTGGGGCATGGGGCCTGGGGCATGGGGTGCCCGCATAATTTTGGGGGGATTGGTGACATTTTGTGCGAGCGGTTTTCTATCGCTCATCTGCACGTCACGTCAATGATATCATGTCACCGTGTGGGACTGTGGGTCAATTAACCTTGTCGGAGTGGGCGCCCTGATTCTAGTTTGTGAGCTACTGCCTGGGAAGGTCTCCCACTCAGAAATACGAGATGGGGAGGGGGTAGGTTGACCTCATTTCTCCCCACTGGAAGCCCGAGGTAGGGGGAGCGGGGGAATCTATCAAATAGCGCACCTCTAACTTTGTACAGTACTGATGCAATTAGTAAAATCAGTCACACTATGAAATGCTACCAAAGAAACCACAATTCATTCATAATCCTGCGAATATATAGTTTCACAGACATATTGTTGCATTTTTTTAATGGTTTGTGCGAAATCGTTAAGAATAATATAAAACCAGTCTGCACACCACCAAGGTGAATTGGTTTAGTCTCGACTCTTAGTTGACAGTGTTGGGGGATGGGTAATGTAGTCTCGACTCTTAGTTGACAGTGTTGGGGGATGGGTAATGTATTAATGCTGGAGTGACAAATCAAATATTTTCTATTTGTCTTTGTTACTTCTCTTTGATATTTATGAGTCGTATATTTGTATATTTATATAGTTTTAAATGTTTTGATTATTTATTTGTGTTGTTTTTTATTGGGGGGAGGGGGGGGGGGGTTCGCCCAGGGAGACGTACAAGCTAAAACCGCCACTGACCCAGTGTTAATTCTTCTTCTCTGATTTAGTTTTTCCAATTTGAGTTTCACCTGAGAAAATTGCATAGCTTGAACCCTCGCTTTTAATACCATTGAGATAAGGCTAAATTAGCTGCGGATGAAATGGAGTGCAGAGGGGTCAGGAACCAGGTGTGAATATAGCAGAATTATTGATATAGCGTTTTTGCCAATTCAGTGCTCTTTGCTTTAATGGGAAATCTGTGCCTGAGTGGTCCAGGGATTTTTGGTTAATGGAGTACCTAGTCTCTCATCCAGCAGCACACAGCTTCTAAGTGTTAGTCTTCCATTAGGAATTATTGCCACACTGAAACAACTGCTCCGGGGCAAATGTAATATTATTTTTCATATCAGCAGTCCAGGCGCACAGGGAAATCAATGGAGCACAGCCTGATATTAGTTGCGTATAGGTTTTGCAGTTATGAAATATGCCTACTTAAAGCCTACCTATATAGAGAGAGAGCCTGCACTGGGGAACAATGAAGAGACTCGAAGGGCTGGGAACTTGTTATGAATTTGTGTAACTTACATTCGAATACACTACATGGCCAAAAGTATGTGGACACCTGCTCTTTGAAAATATAATTCCAAAATCATGGGCATTAATATAGAGTTGATCCCACCTTTGCTGCTATAACAGCCTCCACTCTTCTGGGAAGGCTTTCCGCCAGATGTTGGAACATTGATACGGGGACTTGCTTCCATTCAGACACAAGAGCATTCGTTAGGTCGGGCACAGATGTTGGGCGATTAGGCCTGGCTCGCAGTCGGCGCACCAATTCACCCCAAAAGTGTTTGATGGGGTTGAGGTCAGAGCGCTGTGCAGGCCAATCAAGTTCTTCCACACCGATCTCGACAAACTATTTCTATATGGACCTCACTTTGTGCATGGGGTGGGGTCATTGTCAAGCTGAAACAGTAATGGGCCTTCCCCAAACTGTTGCCACAAAGTTGGAAGCACACAATCATCTAGAATGTCATTGTATGCTGTACCGTTAAGATATCCTTTCACTGGAACTAAGGGGCCTAGCCCGAACCATGAAAAGTAGTGTTGTCCTGTCATCCGCCAAACCAAGATTTGTCCGTCAGACTGCTAGATGGTGAAATGTGATTCATCACTCCAGAGAATGAATTTCCACTGCTCCAGAGTCCAATGGCAACGAGTTTACACCACTCCAGCCAACGCTTGACATTGTGCATGGTGATCTTAGGTTTGTGTGCGGCTGCTCGGCCATGGAAACCCATTTCACGAAGCTCCCGACGAACAGTTCTTCTGCTGAAGTTGCTTCCAGAGGCAGTTTGGAACTCGGGAGTGAGTGTTGCAACCGAGGACAGACGATTTTTACGCGACTCAGCACTCGGCGGTCCTGTTCTGTGAGCTTGTGTGGCCTACCACTTTGTGGCTGAGCCCTTGTTGCTCCTAGACGTTTCCAATTCACAATAACAGCACTTACAGTTGACTGGGGCAGCTCTAGCAGAGTAGAAATTGGACAAACTTACAGTGCCATGTTGAGAGTCACTGAGCGTTTCATTAAGGTCATTCTACTGCCTTTGTTCATCTATGGAGATTGCATGCCTGTGTGCTTGATTTTATAAACCTGTCAACAACGGGTGAGCTGAAATAGGCAACTCCACTCATTTGAAGGGGTTTCCACATACTTTTGTATACAGTTGAAGTCGGAAGTGTACATACACCTTAACCAAATACTTATAAACTCAGTTTTTCACAATTCCTGAGATTTCATCCTAGTAAAAATTCCCTGTCTTAGGTCAGTTACAAGCACCACTTTATTTTAAGAATGTGAAATGTCAGAATAATAGTAGAGAGAATGATCTATTTCAGCTTTTGTTTCTTTCATCACATTCCCGGTGGGTCAGAAGTTTATAGACACTCAAATTCGTATTTGGTAGCATTGCCTTTATTTAAATTGTTTAACTTGGGTCAACACATTTCGGGTAGCCTTCCACAAGCTTCCCACAATAAGTTAGGTGAATTTTGGCCCATTCCTCCTGACAGAGCTGTTGCAACCGAGTCAGGTTTGTAGGCCTCCTTGCTTGCACACGCTTTTTCAGTTCTGCACACAAATTTTCTATAGGATTGAGGTCAGGGCTTTGTGATGGCCACTCCAATACCTTGACTTTGTTGTCCTTAAGCCATTTGCCACAACTTTGGAAGTATGCTTGGGGTCATTGTCCATTTGGAAGACCCATTTGCGACCAAGCTTTAACTTTAACTTGACTGATGTCTGAGATGTTGCGTCAATATATCCACATAATTTTCCAGCCTCATGATGCCATCTATTTTGTGAAGTGCACCAGTCCCTCCTGCAGCAAAGCACCCCCACAACATTATGCTGCCACCCCCACAACATGATGCTGCCACCCCCGTGCTTTGTGGTTGGGATGGTGTTCTTTGGCTTGCAAGCCTCCTCCTTTTTCCTCCAAACATAACGATGGAAATTATGCAAACAGTTCTATTTCTGTTTCATCAGACCAGAGGACATTTCACCAAAAAGTACGATCTTTGTCCCCATGTGCAGTTGCAAACCGTAGTCTGGCTTTTTTATGGCTGTTTTGGAGCAGTGGCTTCTTCCTTGATGAGCGGCCTTTCAGGTTATGTCGATATAGGACTCATTTTACTGTGGCTATAGATACTTTTGAACATGTTTCCTCTAGCATCTTCACAGGGTCCTTTGCTGTTGTTCTGGGATTGACTTGCACTTTTCACACATAATTACGTTCATCTCTAGGAGACGTTCTGTGTCTCCTTCCTGAGCGGTATGATGGCTGCGTGGTCCCATGGTGTTTATAATTGCGTACTATTGTTTGTACAGATGAACGTGGTATCTTCAGGCGTTTGGAAATCTTGGCTAATTTCTTTGGATTTTCCCATGATGTCTCGTAAGGAGGCACTGAGTTTGAAGGTAGGCCTTGAAATACATTTACAGGTACACCTCCAAATGACTCAAATGATGTCAATTATTCTATCAGAAGCTTCTAAAGCCATGACATAATTTTCTGGAATTTTCCAAGCTGTTTAAAGGCACAGTCAACTTAGTGTATGTAAACTTCTGACCCACTGGAATTGTGATACAGTGAATTATAAGTGAAATAATCTGTCTGTAAACAATTGTTGGAAGAATTACTTGTGTCATGCACAAAGTAGATGTCCTACCCGACTTGCCAAAACTATAGTTTGTTAACAAGAAATTTGTGGAGTGGTTGAAAAACGAGTTTTAATGACTCCAACCTAAGTGTTTGTAAACTTCAGACTTCAACTGTATATAGTGTATGTTTTGTTGAAGTTTGTTTGTGTGCCAATTGAATAATGATACTGTGGCATTTCAAATAATATAATGTATATATATATATATTTAGCAGACGCTTTATCCAAATCTGGGCATACATATTACGTATAGGTAGTTCCTGGAATCAAACCCACTACCATGGTGTTACAAGCGCCATGTGAGCTATAAAGGACCTCATGAACGCCTTCTTCACAAGCTGTTGGACGAAGTTATGATTATGGCACATTTCCCAGAAAAATATGTTTCTTCACTGATACAGGTATAATAAACTACACTGAACAAAAATATAAACGCATATCATGCAACAATTTCAAAGATTTACTGAGTTACAGTTCATATAAGGAAACCAGTCAATTGAAATACATTCATTAGGCCATAATCTATGGATTTCACATGACTGGGAATACAGATATGCATCTGTTGGTCACAGTTACCTTTAAAAAAAAAAGTAGGGGTGTGGATCAGAAAACCAGTCAGTATCTGGTGTTACCACCATTTGACTCTTGCAGTATGGCACATCTCCTTCGCATAGAGTTAATCAGGCTGTTGATTGTGGCCTGTGGAATGTTGTCCCACTCCTCTTCAATTGCTGAGTGAAGTTGTTGGATTTTGGCCAGAACTGGAACACTCTGTTGTATACGTTGATCCAGACCATCCCAAACAGGCTCAATGGGTGACATGTCTGGTGAGCATGCAGGCCGTGGAAGAACTGGAACATTTTCAGCTACCAGGAACTGTGTACAGATCCTTGCGACATGGGCAGTGCATTAACATGCTGAAACATGAGGGGATGGCAGAGGGTGAATGGCATGACAATGGGCCTTAGGATCTCGTCACGGTTTCTCTGTGCATTCAAATTGCGATCGTGTTCGTTGCCCATAGCTTATGCCTGCCCATACCGTAACCCTACCGCCACCATGGGGCACTCTGTTCACAATGTTGACATCAGCAAACCGCTCTCCCACACGACGCCATACTGCCCGGTAAAGTTGAAACCGGTATTCATCCATGAAGAGCACACTTCGCCAGCAGTGGCCATCAAAGGTGAGCATTTGCCTACTGAAATTGGTTACAATGCCGAACTGCAGTCAGGTCAAGACCCTGGTGAGGACGGCAAGAACGCAAATGAGCTTCGTCCCTGAGACGGTTTCTGACAGTTTGTGCAGGTATTCTTTGGTTGTACAAACCCCCAGTTTCAGCAGCTGTCTGGGTGGCTGCTTTCAGATGATCCCACAAGTGAACAAGCCAGATGTGGAGGTCCTGGGCTGGTGTGGTTACACGTGGTCTGTGGTTCTGAGGCCGGTTGGACGTATTCAAATTCTCCAGCCGCAAAACCTAACCCCATAGGGGAGGGTCTGGGTGAGCATCTGTCCGCGGTGGGCGGCTCTGGCGCGGGACGTGGACCCCACTCCACCTTAGTCTCGGCCCACTTAGTTGGCGCCTTAGGAGCGGCAACCTTCGCCGTCGAATAGATGAAAGGCAACTCTGGCAGCGCCGGAGTGAAGGGCGATTCTGGCAGCGCCGGAGTGAAGGGCGACTCTGGCAGCGCCGGAGTGAAGGGCGACTCTGGCAGATCCTGACTGACGGGCGGCTCTGGTAGCTCCTGACTGACGGGCGGCTCTGGCAGCTTCCCTTCACTCTGGCGCTGCCAGAATCGCCCTTCACTCCGGCGCTGCTGGACAGGAGGGCGACTCTGACGGGCGGCTCTGGCAGCTCCTGACTGACGGGCGGCTCTGGCAGCTTCTGACTGACGGGAGGCTCTGGCAGCTCCTGACTGACAGGAGGCTCTGGCAGCTCCTGACTGACGGGCGGCTCTGGCAGCTCCTGACTGACGGGCGGCTCCGGCAGCTCCTGACTGTCGGGCGGCTCTAGCAGCGCTGGACAGGAGGGAGACTCTGGAAGCGCTGGACAGGAGGAAGACTCTGGAAGCGCTGGACAGGAGGGCGACTCTGGAAGCGCTGGACAGGCGGGAGCACCTGGAGGGAGGAGATGGAGAGACAGCCTGGTGCGTGGTGCTGCCACAGGAGGCCTGGAGCGTGGAGGAGGCACCGGATGGACCGGACCATGGAGGCGCACTGGCGGTCTCGAGCACCGAGCCTGCACAACCTGCCCTGGCTGGATACTCTCCGTAGCCTGGCAAGTGCAGTGGGGTGGAACAGACAGCACTGGGCTGTACTGGCGAACCGGGGACACCGTGCGTAGGGCTGGTGCTATATAACGCAGACTGAGGAGAAACATTGGAGACCAGATGCGCTGAGCCGGTTTCATTGCTCCTGGCTCGATGCCCACTCTAGCCCGGCCGGTACGAGGAGCTGCGATGTAGAGCACCGGGCTATACCTGCGCACTGGGGACACCGTGCGCCTCACGGCATAGCACGGTGCCTGCCCGGTCCACCTCTCGCCACAGTAAGCACGGGAAGTTGGCTCAGGTCTCCTACCTGACTTAGCCACACTCCCCGTGTGCCTCCCCCCAAGACATTTTGGGGGCTGCCTCTCATCCCTGTTGCGAGACGTTGTGCTAACTCCTCATAACACCGCCGCTTGGCTTTAGCTGCCTCCAGCTCTTACCCTACCATCCAAAATCTCCTCCCATGTCCAGGAGTCCAGAACCCTCTGCTCCTGGTTACCACGTTGTTTAGTTTGGTTGTGTTGGGTGGTTCTGTAACTGTTGTCGTCTTCCTCTTCTGAGGAGGAGTAGGAAATATCGGACCAATATGCAGCATGGTAAGTGTTCGTCATAGTTATTACACTGAACACAGGAAACAAACGAACAAGCGATTAAAGAAAAACCGAAACAGTCCCGAATGGTGAAAAACACTGAAACGGAAAATAACCACCCACCAACAAGAGTGGGAAAACAGGCTACCTAAGTATGGTTCTCAATCAGATTGACAGCTGCCTCTGATTGGGAACCATTCCAGGCCAAACACATGGAAATATAAACACAAGAACAAAACATAGAATGCCCACCCAACTCACGCCCTGACCAACCTAAAATAGAAACATACAAAAGGAACTAAGGTCAGGACGTGACAGAGTCCAAAAAATGTCATTCAAATGTCCCCTCTGAAATGAGTTGCTTTACTGATGACGATGGCCATGGGACACCATGGGATGAAACATCAATGGCCGCCACCTCTGAGGATTTCCTTTGTGTCGTCAGTTCATACATTTTGGTGGTTTCCTGCTGCCATCTGATTTTTTGTATAGCCACAATGCTGGTTCCACCTGCACACTTGGCTGCCGATGAATGAATAAATGAATAGACTCATTCCCCTGTTCATGCCTGAGAGGGTATCTGTGTTTGTGACTCTCGGCTTTTGATGTCTGTAGCTCAGATTTAGCAGATTTTTTATTTTATTCATTTAGCAGATGTTCTTATTCAGAGTGACTTACAGATAATGCATTCATCTTAAGATAACTAGGTGGGACAACCACAGATCTCAGTCATAGTAAGTACGTTTCTCCTCAAAGTAAGAGGGAAAAGAGTCATGTGCGAGTGTTGGTTCACAAAAGGCTTATTATTATACATTAAAAGGTCAAGATTTTAGAACACCTACTCATTCAAGGGTTTTTCTTTATTTGTACTGTTTTCTACATTGTAGAATAATAGTGAAGACATCAAAACTATGAAATAACAGATATGGAATCATGTAGTAACCAAAAAAGGGTTAAACATATCAAAATATATTTTACATTTGAGATTCTTCAAATAACAACCCTTTGCCTTGATGACAGCTTCACACACTCTTGGCATTCTCTCAACCATCTTCACCTGGAATGCTTTTCCAACAGTCTTGAAGGAGTTTCCACATATGCTGAGCACTTGTTGGCTGCTTTTCCTTCACTCAGCGGTCCGACTCATCCCAAACCATCTCAATTGGGTTGAGTTCGGGGGATTGTGGAGGCCAGGTCATCTGATGCAGCACTCCATCACTCTCCTTCTTGGTAAAATATCCCTTATACAGCCTGGAGGTGTGTTGGGTCATTGTCGTGTTGAAAAACAATTGATTGTCCCACTAAGACCACTAAGACCAAATCTCTGGATTTATTTCCATCTTATTGCGACTGAGCCAATCAGTTGTGTTGTGACAAGGTAGGGTTAGTATACAGAAGATAGCCCTATTTGGTAAATGACCAAGTCCATATTATGGCAAGAACAGCTCAAATAAACAAAGAGAAACGACAGTCCATCATTATTTTACCTGAAGGTCAGTCAATGTGGAAAATGTCAAGAACTTTGAAAGTTTCTTCATGTGCAGTCGCAAAAACCACCAAGCGCTATGATGAAACTGGCTCTCATGAGGACCGCCACAGGAAAGGAACACCCAGAGTTACCTCTGCTGCAGAGGATACGTTTATTAGAGTTTCCAGCCTCAGCTATTGCAGCCCAAATAAATGCTTCACAGAGTTCAAGTAACAGACACATCTCAACATCAACTGTTCAGAGTAGACCGCGTGAATCAGGCCTTCATGGTAGATTTGCTGCAAAGAAACCACTATTAAAGGACACCAATAATAAGAAGAGACTTGCTTGGGCCAAAAAACACGAGCAATGGACATTAGACCTGTGGAAATCTGTCCTTTGGTCTAATGAGTCCAAATTTTAGATTTTTGGTTTCAACTGCTGTGTCTTTGTGAGACGCAGACTAGGTGAATGGATGATCTCCGTATGTGTGGTTCCCACCATGAAGCATGTAAGAGCAGGTGTGATGGTGGGGGGGGGGGGGGGGGGGGGGCTTTGCTGGTGACACTGTCTGTGATGGTTTTAGAATTCAAGGTACACTTAACCAGCATGGCTACCACAGCATTCTGCAGCGATACACCATCCCATCTGGTTTGCGCTTGGTGGGACTATCATTTGTTTTTCAACAGGACAATGACCCAACACACCTTCAGGCTATTTATAGCAAGGGCTATTTGACCAAGAAGAAGAGTGATTTAGTGCTGCAGCAGATGACCTGGCATCCCAACCTCAAGGACAATGGAGATGGTTTGGGATAAGTTGGAACACATAGAGAAGGAAAAGCAGCCAACAAGTGCTCAGCATATGTGGGAACTCATTCAAGATTGTTGGGAAAGCATTCCAGGTGAAGCCGGTTGAGAGAATGCCAAGAGTGTGCAAAGCTGTCATCAAGGCAAAGGGTGGCAACTTTGAAGAGCATAAAATATCAAATATACTTGTATTTGTTTATCCCTTTTTTGGTTACTACATGATTCCATATGTGTTATTTCATAGTTTTGATGAAAATGTAGAAAATGGTAAAAATAAAGAAAAACCCTTGAATGAGTAGGTGTGTCCAAACTTTTGACTGGTACTGTATATATATATAAGGCCATCAATTATCAATTGCAGTAGAACTCCCATGAAGTACACAACACATTAATTGCACATGTGGAAAGCATTGCCAGGGGTCCCTAATAGGTGCATGAAAGTAGGGTTGAAACCCCCCTGAGGCCATCTAATATTCAGGTTTGCATCCCAGTGGCACCCTTTTCCTTATGTAGTGCACTAAATAGGGAATAGGGTACCATTTGGGAGACAGCCTCAGTGTCCCATAGCTCCCTAATTACCTGGTAGGTTGAGGCTGAGCAGATGGAGTGTGGTAGACAAATTAGTCTTTTAATCATGACCTACAAAGTCTCTTGTTTACCAGCAGGAAGGCCTTGTAGACATGCCATTGACATTTTTGAAAATGGTAAAGTACAGAAGCCCAGCATGGGTGGTTGCCTATAGCCAGGCAGTCACATCAAACAGGTCTAGTGACCCTGGAGGTAGGTGCCCCGGGGCCCCAAATTTGGCCCTGTAGCAGTGGAAACAACAGTGATATTTCAAATAGACTGAAATTACATTTACTAGGTTACAACCTCTCTGATGGCATCTCCAACTAGCTATAAACCATTAAAACTGTATATTCAGCATGAAAAAATGGGACAGAGCCATAACGGGTGAGAAAGCAGTCGCTATTATATTACATGCTGAGTGCACTGTATGCAAGAAGCCAGTCATGACCGTAATTTTCCGGTCAAAGAGCTTAGCAATCAGAACTATCCCATTGTTCAGCACTTTTTAATCCCAATGGGATAGTTCTGATTGCTAAGCCTGTTGTCATAAATTAAATCATTTCTGAGCATCACAGACTATATCATATCTTGATAATGGAGGCTAAAATGGTGGATAATCTTTTCAGCTTCAAACCAATTACACATTTTGAAAAGAAAGTTTACAATTACAGTGCTTCCATCAATAGAGTTTTATTGAAACGCATCACTTGCCGTCTGATGGTTTTCTTTGTACATCTTAGAATAAATATAGAATATTCAATGAACTCTATAGAGCACATTCAATTTAAGTTGCAATTACATTCTTTATTTTTTTAAAATTTTTATTTAACCTTTATTTAACCTTCAATTCCCTTGTAACTCCATTAATTTGAAACAAGTATATCAGCAATAATGAACTTTATTGGAAAATCCACTAATGTGATTGTCATTTGATATGTTGTTTATTCTACTTGCACTGGCTAATGTTAAGAGGTTGGATCGATGCTGTTGTCCATGACAACACCACATCACTCTTATCAATTATGTTCTCTGTCTGGTGGTTGGCCTCCCTTCCAAGCCAATGAAGTGAATATCTAGTCAGGACAATGTTTGTTCTAGAGTTTGTTCAAGAGGTTAGTGAAGCTAACTGTTTTTCGGGAGTTCATGAACAAGCTATTTATGTTTGACTAGCTCCTGATGATGGATCATTAGGCTACTGAAATAAATAGTTGTCTGGCTGGCCTCCGATGAGGTCCTTAGGCTACGATAAAGTAAAGAGTAGAAGTTACAACCAGGGCCACGATCACTTTGACTAAGAACTAGATAGTGTGTGGAAGACTATTGATTCGCCAATCAGTGACGTAAAGAATAGACATGAGATGTATTCTGATGAAGTGGGGATATTTGGAGGAGTGTTTAATACATTAACCCTTGACTCTCTGATCCATCCATATCATCAGCACCAGTTTGATGTCTCACTTTTTAAGGGTACAAGGTGTTCACTCTTTGCTCCAAACTGAGAACTTCTTCCAATTGAGTTCCTCGGGACCAGACATCTGATGCTCTTCAGTGTGTGGGTGAACTCATTTTGTTGTCTGATTTGATATTGCTTTTTCTCCCCTCTGGGGTATAGCTATTAGTAGTGTAGATACAACGAATTCAGTGTGGGAGTTGTAATCTCTACAGAATCCTCAATTCGTTCAGTGTTTCCTGCAGATGTTGACTTGTGAAAGGTGGTGAAAGGTCTAGAAGCGCCGTTAGATGGAGGGCAATTGAGAGTTTAGGTTTTTATTAAAGATGCCATTTGACAAGCAAATGTAAAGGGATTGTTGTTTCACTTAAAATCTTTTGGCAGCAATGTAACAGCATTGTGCATGTGTGTGTGTCAGACCAGTCTTTTTTTACCTCAATGGCCTCATCCACACAACTCTTGTCAGGATGGGAGGAGGGCATTGGTAAATAATTCAGTATCGAGGAAAATAACACCTCCAGGTTTAGTTGGGGCAATGGTAATGATGGTGATGGACTGATGATCGAACCCACTGCCACTGGTGCTGTTAAATACCTGCTATTGTCCTGTTCCCTGTTTGACTCAATCAGTACAATCAGGGTCCAGGTACGGATTCACCTAGTTTTAAAGGGGAAGTTCGGTATTTTACAACATAGTGTTAGATGGTTCCTTACTCTAAAAATCTGAACTTCCCCTTTAAAGTCGTACTTTATTGAACCGCCTGTGTAAGCCTGGGTATAAGTTAGTCACAACAAATAATGGCTCTATATTCATAATACATTATTCTTCACAGGTGGAAAGAGTTTCCTAGATGACTAATAGTATTACATTTTCGGTGAGTCAATACTACAGACTGAGCCTGTGCAGAACCCACTATTGTGAGGACAAGAGAGAATACTACAGACACAATACTACAGACTGAGCCAGTGCAGAACCCACTATTGTGAGGACAAGAGAGAATACTACAGACACAATACTACAGACTGAGCCTGTGCAGAACCCACTATTGTGAGGACGAGAGAGAATACTACAGACACAATACTACAGACTGAGCCTGTGCAGAACCCACTATTGTGAGGACGAGAGAGAATACTACAGACACAATACTACAGACTGAGCCAGTGCAGAACCCACTATTGTGAGGACGAGAGAGAATACTACAGACACAATACTACAGACTGAGCCAGTGCAGAACCCACTATTGTGAGGACAAGAGAGAATACTACAGACACAATACTACAGACTGAGCCAGTGCAGAACCCACTATTGTGAGGACAAGAGAGAATACTACAGACACAATACTACAGACTGAGCCAGTGCAGAACCCACTATTGTGAGTACAAGAGACAATACTACAGACACAATACTACAGACTGAGCCAGTGCAGAACCCACTATTGTGAGGACAAGAGAGAATACTACAGACTGAGCCAGTGCAGAACCCACTATTGTGAGGACAATAGAGAATACTACAGACACAATACTACAGACTGAGCCAGTGCAGAACCCACTATTGTGAGGACAAGAGAGAATACTACAGACACAATACTACAGACTGAGCCAGTGCAGAACCCACTATTGTGAGGACAAGAGAGAATACTACAGACTGAGCCAGTGCAGAACCCACTATTGTGAGGACAATAGAGAATACTACAGACACAATACTACAGACTGAGCCAGTGCAGAACCCACTATTGTGAGGACAAGAGAGAATACTACAGACACAATACTACAGATTGAGCCAGTGCAGAACCCACTATTGTGAGGACAAGAGACAATACTACAGACACAATACTACAGACTGAGCCAGTGCAGAACCCACTATTGTGAGGACAAGAGAGAATACTACAGACTGAGCCAGTGCAGAACCCACTATTGTGAGGACAATAGAGAATACTACAGACACAATACTACAGACTGAGCCAGTGCAGAACCCACTATTGTGAGGACAAGAGAGAATACTACAGACACAATACTACAGATTGAGCCAGTGCAGAACCCACTATTGTGAGGACAAGAGAGAGGAGCCACACGGGGATTATGAGTCTATGATCAGGATTTTGGCGCTTGTAGTCTGCATCACCGCAGCCGTTTCCCTGTTCTATCTATGCCAGACTGAGATGAACACACACACATTCTCTGCTATTAGCTGGGGAATAACATGGGGTGAATAGAGATGGGGGGCTAAGCCTCAGCGCCATCTGCGAGACTGATAAGGAAGTAAAGGCCACGGGGGCATTGTGCCACCAGATGAT
Source organism: Oncorhynchus mykiss (assembly GCF_057628025.1). Taxonomy (NCBI): domain Eukaryota; kingdom Metazoa; phylum Chordata; class Actinopteri; order Salmoniformes; family Salmonidae; genus Oncorhynchus; species Oncorhynchus mykiss. The sequence continues at coordinate 28,315,502 of NC_143030.1, forward strand.
CTATGGTGGCTAAGCCTCAATTGGCTGTGATCTACAGCAATGCGCCTTCAATTTATCTGCGCGGGAGACAACAAATCTTCAGAGGAAAATAGGGGATTTTGAATGCCAAAAGGCCAGCGGGGTTGGGATTGGTTGGGGGCTGAACGGGAGACATTTGAGGGAGGAAATAGGCCTCTGTTTAGGAGTGATGTTGATAGACCTTTGTTGTTTGGGAAGGAGGCGATGGTCTATGCCTCGAGCCAAGGTCAATTCCATGCCCCCTGCTTTATGATGGGGAAAGTGTGCTGTCGAGGGCCTTATATTTTGATGGAGGTGGGAACACCAAGTTCAAGATTTGTGTGGGGGCAAGGAGTGGCATGGCATACATACTTTATGAACATATACTGTATGTCTACTGGGTCCTAAGCAGTGGGCATCCCTCAGTAGCCTAATATAATTATTTTGCTGTACCAAAGAAGTGGTGTTGTTTCACACTTAATTGGCCTATCAAAACCAATCCCAAACATTTTGGTGACATATCTGGGGATATATGTCAGATGTACTGTGCCGAATCTGGAGTCTGTACTGTAAACACAGTCTTTGTTGTCTGTGTATACAGACAGTATGTACTGCCTACGGTACAATACACCATACTGCCTTCTCTCTTAATACATAAGACCTTTTATTGAATGCAAGCATATTTGGAATATGAAACAAAGAATTTACTCATGCAGGGGGTTTAGATCAAGAAGACAGACAGCTGGAGGTTATGTAAATGACTGTACTCTAGCTGGGCTCCCAGGAACTGGCTGCCAACAGAACTTATGCCACTCGCACATTGATTTTGAAATCCATTTGAAGTGAAAGCCCACCAACACTCATTTGCATTACGGTGAAAGTGTTTGCCTTTCGGAAGCGGGATTGAGCCTCTCAAAAATATTAGATTTTCTTCGGCGTGAGACCCTTACAAGGAGAAGAGGCGGTGTGTTGGCGTGTTGCATGAGAAGGAGCCTTCAGACTCTCCGTCTAATGGATTAAGCTGTACATTGTGCATGGTGAATTATTTTAAATGCCCTCAGCAGCCAGGGCTTCTCCCCAGTGTGAAATCAATGCCTGTAGTAGTAGTAGTAGTAGTAGTAGTTTAATTTCCATTTGCATGTATTAAAAGTAATACATATATTGGAATTGTTTTTTGGAGGTTCAAAAATAAACAAACAAACATAACAATAGTAGTCCTAGGCTACACAGTTAGCCTACTAGGTAGGTATACTTGAGTTTTACATAAAACACATAAACAAAACAAAGGACGACATTGCCATAGCAATGAATGGTGAGTTGCCTAAAGCAGAAGTGTTGAGGGAATGGGGCTGAGAAAGTACCCACATGGGCTCTTCTTTTAAGATAGACTGCTGAACTTGCTTCAGACCCAACCCCTTGGATGTCCTTTCTTCTACCCCCGTCTGAAGTGATGATTTTAAACCTTGACCCAAATGCTCCTGTCTTGCGTAGAGTCAGAGTTTATTAGAGTTTATTCTCTATTTTGGTTAGGCCAGGGTGTGACTAGGGTGGGCATTCTATGTTCCTTTTTCTATGTTTTTGTTTTTCTTTGTTTTTGGCTGGGTATGGTTCTCAATCAGGGACAGCTGTCTATCGTTGTCTCTGATTGAGAACCATACTTAGGTAGCTCTTGCCCACATGGGTTTTGTGGGTAGTTGCTTTCTGTTTTGTACCTGACGGAGCTGGTTCGGTTGTTCTTTTTGTTACTTTGTATTTAGTGTTCAGTTCTATTTAATAAATGAGGAACACGTACCACGCTGCGCTTTGGTCCTCACCTTCCTCCACCAACGGCCGTTACAGCACTGCAGCTATTGTGATGGGCAAAATGTAAGACTTGGCTCACACACAGTATCTGCATACGTGCACGGGTTCGCTTCATGCTCTTCCATGAAAACAGTGGACTATTTAGCCTTGCCCTCCAAGGACCTTAGTTTTTGCAGAAATTGACACTATGCTGTTTACTTGTTTGCATCTACGAAATATCGCTGACTCTACCTTTAATCTAGCAGGCTTGTCCTTTGGGAACAATTTACTGTAATGCTGCACGTCTTATGTCCTGGTTTGAGATGAGGGGGAATGCATTTGGATAGCACAGGGCTCTCTGTACTAATATTGGTTAGGAATCCCCTTTCAGCATACAGGAAATGTGGTTTGTCACAGCATAAAATTACAAGTGTGGTGATGTATTTTAAGTGTTATTACACTCAGACATAAGGTATCATTATTGTTGCCACAGTAATATCATGTACACTGTAAATGTATCATACACTCATAGAACCAAAAAGGGTTCCATCGCGTGCTTCATATATGGAACCCTTTTATAGGGTTCTTTGATCAGAATCCTGGAGGTTATTTTTCACTGAACCTAAATGGTTCCATATAGAACCCTGCATGGTGCCATTTATGAATTATGGCAACTATTATTAAATAGTAATATTTTGAGCGAAGAATATAATTTAATAAACAATTGAATAATGTTCAAAAGGATACCAGAATAGTTTTTAGAATTTAATGTCATTATATGCAAACACAGTTTGGAAATGTGCACTAGTAGCCAGGAGGCATCTCTTTGTTTGAATGATGGCCCACATCAACTCGGGCTGACTTTTTTTCCATACAAAACAATACAATATATTTTGTCCATTAGTTACAGTGAACAACAAAAATGTGTCTTCTGCTCTGTTCCCCCCCCCCCCCCCCCCCCCAAAACAGCAGACCTCACACACAGTTGAGACGAGCACCGGTTCAAGCTGCATGCAGCGTGCCCCTGGATGGAGAGCATGTTGTGGGGTTAAGGGCCTTGCTCAAGGGCCCAAGGATAGGGAAATGTTTTGAGGATGTGAACCCAGCAGCCCTCCAGTTGTCAGATCAATTCAGCCCGTTTTTTCCCCCAGCTCCCGGCCCTGGATTTGAAAAGGCCACAGGTCCAACTCCTTAACCACTGAGCTACCTGCTTGACTGGTTTCAGACACGAAGAGAAAAGCAGCGAAAACATGAGTTGATCTTCAGAAATAAGCATGAGTTAATTTGCCAAAATGAACACAAAATGCAATACAGACATATCACTATTATGATATAGAAAAACAACTTACATGAAGTTGTCAGCAGCAGCCCAAAGACAGACGCTCTGCCTCTATTAGTTCTTGGTTACTGCCAGACTGGGCAAAACGTAGCTAGTGTGTTAAAAGTCATGTAATGATTAAATAGGCTATTGAATCAGCAAGACTTATTATACAGATTTTGTTATAAATAATTCAAACATACCTCCTTTCACTCAGCAGCAGTCTTCTAATGGCTTCATGAAACAGGCTCGTTGCCTCAATTGACTCCAGACTTAATTACTGACATAAAAGAAACAATGAGCTAATTGCCAATGTCGGGCTGGGTCTGTAGCTTCATTTGGCATATCCCACAATACAAAATGCGATTATTTGAAATATATACAGTACCAGTCAAAAGTTTGGACACACCTACTCATTCAAGGGTTTTTCTTTATTTTACTATTTTCTACATTGTAGAATAATAGTAAAGATCTCAAAACTATGAAATAACACATCATGTAGTCATGTAGTAACCAAAAAAGTGTTAAACAAATCCAAATATATTTTATATTTGAGATTCTTCAAAGTAGCTAACCTTTGCATTGATGATAGCTTTGCACACTCTTGGCATTCTCTAAACTAGCTTCATGAGGAATGCATTTCAATTACCACGTGTCAATTGTTAAAGGTTCATTTGAGGAATGTATTTCCTTCTTAATGCATTTGAGCCAATCAGTTGTGACAATCAGTTGTGACAATGTACTGTTTGTATAATGAAGATAGTATGGACTTGGTCTTTTACCAAATATAGCCATGGCAAGAAAAGCTCAAATAACCAAAGAGAAACGACAGTCCATAAAGGTCAGTCAAACTGGAAAATGTCAAGAACTTTGAAAGTTTCTCCAAGTGCAGTCACAAAAACCATCAAGCGCCATGATGAAACTGGCTCTCATGAAGACCGCCACAGGAAAGGAAGACCCAGAGTTACCTCTGCTGAAGAGGATAGGTTTATTAGTCACCAGCTTCAGAAATTGCAGCCCAAATAAATGCTCCACAGATGTTCAAGTAACAGACCCATCTCAACATCAACTCTTCAGAGGAGACTATGTGAATTCAAGGCACACTTAAATAGCATGGCTACCACAGCAATCTGCAGTGATACGCCATCCCATCTGGTTTGTGGGACTATCATTTTTTTTTCAACACGACAATGACCCAACACACCTCCAGGCTGTGCAAAGGATATTTGACCAAGAAGAAGAGTGATGGAGTGCTGTATCAGATGACCTGGCCTCCACAATCACCCGACCTCAACCCAATTGAGATGGTTTGGGATGAGTTGGACCGCAGAGTGAAGGAAAAGCAGCCAACAAGTGCTCAGCATGTGGGAACTCCTTCAAGACTGTTGGAAAAGCATTCCAGGTAAAGCTGGTTGAGAGAATGCCAAGAGTGTGCAAAGCTGTCATCAAGGCAAGAGGTGGCTAGTTTGAATAATCTAAAATATTTTGATTTGTTTAACACTTTTTTGCTTACTATGTGATTCTGTATGTGCTATTTCATAGTTTTGATGTCTTCACTATACCCTACCCTATACCCTACAATGTAAAAAAAATAAAATAATAATGATTGAGTAGGTTTGTCCAAACTTTTGACTGGTAATATATATATATATATATATACATATTCATGAAGCTCTCTTGTATATATGTATATACAAAAGTATGTGGACACACCTTCAAATTAGTGGATTAGGCTATTTCAGCTACATCCGTTGCTGAGAGGTGTAAAAACATCAACCACGCAGCCATGCAATCTCCATAGACAAACATTTGAAGTAGAATGGCTGAAAGAAGAGCTCAGTGACTTTCAAGTTGGCACCGTCATAGGATGCCACCTTTGCCACAAGTTAGTTCATCAAATTTCTGCCCTGCTAGAGCTGCCCCTGTCAACTGTAAGTGCTGTTATTGTTTAGTGGAAACGTCTAGGAGTAACAACGGTTCAGCCACGAAGTGGTAGGCAACACAAGCTCACAGAACGTGACCACCGAGTGCTGAAGCGCGTAGCATGTAAAAATCATATGTCCTCGGTTCCAACACTCACTACCGAGTTCCAAACTGCCACTGGAAGCAATGTCAGTGCAATAACTGTTTGTCGGGAGCTTCATGAAATGGGTTTCCATGGCCGAGCAGCAGTACACAAGTCTAAGATCACCATGCGCAATCCCAAGCATCGGCTGGAGTGGTGTAAAGCTCACCTCCACTGGACTCAGAAGCTGTGGAAACGCATTCTCTGGAATGATGACTCAAGCTTCACCATCTGCGTTTAACGGAGGAATAATGGTCTTGAGCTGTTTCTCATGGTTTGGGCTAGTCCAATTCATTCAGTAAAGGGAAATCTTAACACCACATCATACTATGACATTCTAGATGATTCTGTGCTTCCAACTTTGTGGCAACAGTTTGGGGAAGGCCCTTTCCTATTTCAGCATGACAATGCCCCCGTGCACAAAGCAAGATCCATACAGAAATGCTTTGTCGAGATCGGTGTGGAAAAACTTGACTGGCCTGCACAGGGCGCTGTGTCACGACTTCCACTGAAGGTGGGTCCTCTCCTTGTTCGGGCGGTGCTCGGCGGTCGGCGTCGCTGGCCTACTAGCCATCATTGATCCATTTTTCCTTTTCCGTTTGTTTTGTCTTTGGTTCATTCACACCTGGTTTTCATTTGCTTTAATTTCTGTGTGTATATTTACCCCTGGTTCCCCGCTTAGGTTTGTGCGGGATTATTTTCCATGTTGCTTGTTGAGGTTTTGTTTCCTCAGTTTCTTGTTAAGTATAGTAAGGAGCGTTGTTTTTCTCCTTCCGTGAGTAACTGTGTGTTCCCATGTCTTGGGCGTTTATGGACATTGTACCTGTACCGTTTTGGGACTTGCCTATTAAAGACGTTACATTGACATCTCTGCTCTCCTGCGCTTGACTCCTTCACTACCTTCAGTACGATTACGCAACACGCTGACCTCAACCCCATCGAACACTTTTGCGTGGAATTGGAACACTGACTGTGAGCCAGGCCTAATCGCCCAATATCAGTGCCCAACCTCGCTAATGCTCTTGTGGCTGAATAGAAAAAAGTCCCCGCAGCAACGTTCCAACATCCAATTTCCAGAATTGTGGAGCCTGTTATTTGTAAGGGCCGACACTTGAGTAGAGGAGCAGGTACGGGGAACATTTAATGAGGAACAGACATGGAACAAGACAGGAACAGCGTCAGCACACAGGTAACACAACGACATACGAACATTAATCCTGAAGCAGGGAACAGAGCTTGGGAACAGACAGATATAGGGGAGGTAATGACACAGGTGATTGAGTCCAATAATTGCTGATGTTCAAGATGGGGGAAGGCAGGTGTGTGTAATGATGGTGGCAGGAGTGTGTAATGATGGGGAGCCTGGCGCCTTTGTGCGCCAGGGAGGGGGAGCGGGAGCAAGCGTGACAGTTATAGCAGCAAAGGGTGGATCAACTCCATATTAATTCCCATGATTTTGGAATGAGATGTTAGACGAGCAGGTGTCCAAATACTTTTGGTAATGTAGTGTTTATATTCTGAACAAAAATATAAACCCAACATGCAACAATTTCAAAGATTTTATTGAGTTACAGTTCATAGAAGGAAATCAGCCAATTGAAATATATGCATTAGACCCTCATCTATGGATTTCACATGACTGGGCAGGGGCGCACCCACAGGGGAGCCAGGTCCACCCAATCTGAAATTGTTTTTCCCCACAAAAGGGCTTTATTACAGACAGAAATACTCCTCAGGACAATCCCCCTTCTCAGACAATCCCACATATGTGGAAGCCGGATGTGGATGTCCTGGGCTGGCGTGGTTACACGTGGCCTGTGGTGGTGAGGCCGGTTCGATGTACTGCTAAATTCTCTAAAACAACATTGGAGGCAGCTTATGATAGGGAAATGGACTTTCAATTATCTGGTAACAGCTCTGGTTGACATTCCTGCAGTCAGCATGCTAATTGCATGCTCTCTCAAAACTTGAGACATCTGTGGCATTGAGTTGGTGACAAAACTGCACATTTTAGAGTGGCCTTTTATTGTCCACAGCACAAGATGCACCTGTGTAATGATCATGCTGTTTAATCAACTTGTTCTGTTTAGCTAGTTAGCTAAGTTAGCTAGCGAGCTAGCTTACAAACGTGCTCAATTTCTAATAACGTTTCAACTTTATTCATCATTCGGTGTTCTATATACGTAGAACCTTTTGGTCCTTTGGACGAGAGTAAAGAACCCTTTACTAAAAAAGGTTCTATATATCCAGTAAGGGCCAAGAAACTTAAGGGTTCTATCCCTAGTCCATACCCCAGAGTGTAATTGGGATTTTTTTTTTTTTATCTACAGCTAGCAAAATTGTTGCATGTTGCATTTATATTTTTGTTCAATATATATTGAACACCTTGTCTATCCAAAAGCGGATGCTTTTATTAATCACAGTATTATTCTAGCTAGCATTTAGTTTGCAACAGTGCTGTTTGCCACTCAGACCTCGACAACAATGTTGCAAAATATTAATTTGATCTTCCCCTTGCCATGGAGAGCTAACGGTGTCGGACATTACCTAGCAATTTGACTAGGCGATATCATGCAGCAGCATCATTAATATGGCTATAAACGTCAATGGAAAAGAGCTAAAACAAATTAAAAGGGAATGTTAGCTGTCATTTGAGAGTTTGATGTGACTGGGTAAGCTTTTGTAAGCTGTTTATTTCAGAAATCCCCACTACACTCTGGGGTATGGACTAGGGATAGAACCCTCAAGGTTCATTGCCCTTACTGGGTATATAGAACATTTATTAGTAAAATGTTTTTTAATCTCGTCCAAAGACCCCAAAAGTTCTATATAGAACACCGAAATAACCCTTTTTTCAAAGAGTGCAATACATATTCATTATCTTCTCCAATTTGTGCCACTTTTATGTTGCAACACCTTTATAACATTTGTAGGGACAAAATAAAACAGACTCAATACACTTTTCATCCCAGACCCCCTAGAATTGACTGAGAGAAAACCTTAGCAGGAATCAAATTCTCAAAGGGCACTCCATCCCTCTCTAGCTAATTGGGCTCATAATGATAATGAAGTGGAATTATAATGTATTAATATTATTACCAATGTTCCTCTGATACTGTACCTGTGAAACTTGAAACTAGACTACAGTGATTTTTACATTTGGTTCATAGTAGAGCCAAGCAACCATACTGTATCTCTACAACACAAAATAACTGAATTATTCATGTTTTGAGTCATCTTAACCACCAGCTGGCTCTTTCTCTCTCTCTGTGCATAGCAATTGAGCCTGGGGATAAGGCTAACGTTTAAGAGATGCATTGAATTTGTTTCTGAGGTAGGGGTATAGCAGTCTTTCTCATCCGTAAAATAATTAGCCTTGACCAAGTCTTTGCTTGTGTGAACCAGAACGGCTCATAGGAGCAGGAGCCTATCTCCTCTACCTTACCTGTCACCCTAGACCCACTTCAATTTGCATACCGCATCAATAGATCCACAGATGATGCAATCGACATCGCACTGGTTAAGAGGAATACCTATGTATGAATGCTGCTCATTGACTATAGCTCAGCTCAGCATTTGAGGCCCTGGGTCTGAACCCCACCCTGTGCAACTGGGTCCTGAACTTCCTGACGGCCACCCCCCAGGTGGTGAAGGTAGGAAACAACACATCCACTTCGCTGATCCTCAACACTGGCTCAGCCCCCTCCTGTACTCCCTGTTCACCCATGACTGCGTGGTCACGCACACCTCCACCTCAATCATCAAGTTTGCAGACGATACAACAGTAGTAGGCATGATTACCAACAATGACGAGACAGCCTACAAGGAGGAGGTGAGGGCTCTGGGAGTGTGGTGCCAGGAAAATAACCTGTCACTCAATGTCAACAAAACAAAGGAGACTCCAGGAAACAGCAGAGGGAGCACCACTCTATCAACATTCACGAGACCGCAGTGGAGAAGGTGGAAAGCTTCAAGTTCCTCGGCGTACACATCACTAACAAACTGAAATGATCCACCCATACAGACAGTGTGGTGAAGAAGGCGCAACAGCTCCTCTTCAACCTCAGGAGGCTGAAGAAATGTGGCTTGGTACCTAAAACCCTCACAAACTTTTACAGATGCGCAATTGACCACATCCTGTCGAGCTGTATCACCATCTGGTAAGGCAACTGTACCGCCCGCAACCACAGGGCTCTCCAGAGGGTGGTGCGATCTGCCCAACGCATCACCCGGGGCAAACTACCTGCCCTCCAGGACACCTACAGCACCCGATGCCACAGGAAGGCCAAAAAGATCATCAGGGACAACAACCACCCGAGCCACTGCCTGTTCACCCGGTTATCATCCAGAAGGCGAGGTCAGTACAGGAGCATCAAATCTGGGACTGAGAGATTGAGAGACAGGTTCTATTTCAAGGCCATCAGACTGTTAGCTATAGCTAGCTATCACTAGCACATTAAAGGATGCTGCCTATATACTGTACATAGACTTGAAATCACTGGCCACTTTAACAAATTGAAAACTAGTCACTTTAATAATGTTTACATATTTTGCATTACTAATCTCATATGTATATACTGTATTCTATTCCATTCTACAGTATCTACAGTATCGTCCATATATTTATACAGTTGAAGTCGGAAGTTTACAAACACTTAGGTTGGAGTCATTAAAACTAGTTTTTCAACCACTCCACAAATTTCTTGTTAACAAACTATAGTTTTGGCAAGTCGGTTAGGACATCTACTTTGTGCATGACACAAGTCATTCTTCCAACAATTGTTTACAGACAGATTATTTCACTTATAATTCACTATATCTCAATTCCAGTGGGTCAGAAGTTTACGTACACTAAGTTGACTGTGCCTTTAAACAGCTTGGAAAAGTCCAGAAAATGATGTCATGGCTTTAGAAGCTTCTGATAGGCTAATTTACATCATTTGAATCAATTGGAGGTGTACCTGTGGATGTATTTCAAGGTCTACCTTCAAACCCAGTGCCTCTTTGCTTGACATCATGGGAAAATTAAAAGAAATCAGCCAAGACCTCAGAAAAAAAAATTGTAGACCTCCACAAGTCTGGTTCATCCTTGGGAGAAATTTCCAAACACCTGAAGGTACCCCGTTCAGCTGTACAAACAATAGTATGCAAGTATAAACACCATGGGACCACGCAGCCGTCATACCGCTCAGGAAGGAGACACGCTCTGTCTCCTAGAGATTAACGTACTTTGGTGTGAAAAGTGCAAATCAATCCCAGAACAACAGCAAAATACCTTGTGATGATGCTGAAGGAAACAGGTGCAAAAGTATCTATATCCACAGTAAAACGAGTCCTATATTGACATAACCTGAATTGATACTCAGCAAGGAAGAAGCCACTGCTCCAAAACCGCCATAAAAAAAGCCAGACTATGGTTTGCAACTGCAACTGCACATGGGGACAAAGATCGTACTTTTTGGAGAAATGTTCTCTGGTCTGATGAAACAAAAATAGAACTGCCATAATGACCATTGTTATGTTTGGAGGAAAAATGGGGATGCTTGCAAGCTGAAGAACACCATCCCAACAGTGAAGCACGGAGTTGGCATCCATACCTCTTTTTAATAACATTGAAATGTGTGCTGTATTCACATCTCTCCCAAATGAAACTTTGTGAACGACTATGTTAATCACTTCGAGCAATAGTGGGCCTAATTGTTTCTAACATTTTAATTAGACCTCAGGAAGAATGCCATCCCATCCAGGTGATTTGCCTCTACTCATGCCCTTTTGAGTTCATTGAGAGAGATTTGGGCTCCAGACGATTTGGCCTCTTCTGTTGAGAGAAGACAAGTACTTAATTATTTTAGAAAGGACTTAAAAACCTATTTTTGCTAGGTGGAAGTCCCACCTCGCCAACATCCGGTGAAATTGCAGAGCGCATAATTCAAAATACAAAATTTGTAATATTAAACATTCATGAAAATACAAATGTCTTACATTGTTTAAAAGCTTAACTTCTTGTTAATCCAGCTGCTTTGTCAGATTTAAAATTTAAAAAAGGCTTTATGGCGAAAGCATACAATGCAATTATCTGAGGACAGCACCCCACATACAAAAGCATTAAACATTTTCCAAACAAGCAGAGGCGTCACAAAAGTCAGAAATAGCGATAAAATAAATCACTTACCTTTGAAGATCTTGCTCTGTTTGCAATCCCAAGGGTCCCAGCTACATAACAAATGTTCGATTTGTTCGATAAAGTCATTCTTTATATCCCAAAAAGTCAGTTGAGTTGGTGCACTTGATTCAGTAATCCACCGGTTTCCCTCGTTCAAAATGCATACAAAGGAATCCGAAAAGTTACCAATAAACTTTGTCCAAACAAGTCAAACAATTGCTAATCAATCCTCAGGTACCCTAATATGTCAATAAACGATCAAATTTAAGATGGAGAATAGTATTGTAATGAAACAGCAGGGAGCAGGGAGCAGATCTTGAACTCTCGACCTTCGAGCCCGAGGACCGGCGTGCTATCGACTGTGCCGCAAAAGCATGCTCATGCGGCAGAGTCGATTTCCGCACTTATAAACCCATGGTCGTTACACTACTCCCTCCTTTCAAAGAGCGCGTCCTCGCGCTAGCTTTACGTTTTACAGGAACGCGCTCACCGGCCAAGCACACGCACTGTCGTGGATGCAAGGCTGAAACTCTTTCTAAAGACTGTTGACATCTACTGGAAGCCCTGGGAACTGCAATCTGGGAGGATTTCCTTTGATTTTCCCATAGACAGCCATTTCAATGAGTGGTGACCTAAAAAAAAATTATTCTCGGATGTTCGCCTGCCATACCAGTTCTGTTATACTCACATTATTTGAACAATTTTAGAAACTATAGAGTGTTTTCTATCCAATACTATCAATTATATGCATATCCTAGCTTCTGGGCCTGAGTAGCAGGCAGTTTACTTTGGGCACCTCAGTCATCCAAACTTCCAAATACTGCCCTATATCCCTAAGAAGTTTTAAGTCCGGCTTGGTGTGGATTTACAATCAGAGGTGTACAGTTCTTTATTGAAACGGGAGAATCTTTGATTGATTATTTTGGGTCCTGATAGTAATTCCACTGTTTCAGATTCAATAGTTGCTATATCTGCTAATTAATCATTACTACATAGCTTTTTGGCCAGTAAACGACTAGGACGATTATCATGGATGTAATGGTTGAGTCTAACTAGATGGATGGCAAATTCTGCTCTGTGTCTTATCAATAAACTACATTCTGTCTTGACTTTGGAAAGAGTAGAAGCTACCTGGTCTGAAAGGACTGTTTGTTGAGAACGTTCTAATGCAATTAACAACATTTCCAATCTTCTTAAATTGGGATTTATTCAAGACAGATGCAAATGCAGTTGCATTATTTGTAACAAAACTTTTGGTGGCATCCAATAGAATCCAGGATTCATCGACTGCATTTGTATTGATCGTTATGAACGAATTTAGTTCAATTGATCACAGAATGTAGAATTTTGTAGTAATGAAACGTTGAAACGCCATCTTGTGGCTGTTTTAGCCGATTCTAAGATTTAAAGTTGGCAGTAGTAGACGTCAGACAAGCTCAAATGTTGAAATTCTATTTTGTTGATTAAAGAAAATAGAGGGGTAGATAATAGTATGACATCGATTCCGGATAATGTTTTATGCCTGTTTGTGTAGAAAGTGTACTCTTTTGCTTCAAGATTATGTGCTCGCCAGGTGTCAGAAGTTGTAATCGGAGAGTATATTCTGGAGAACCTTGGTTGAGTATGTACTGTAGTTGGTGTTAGTAGATTTGTCTCGCATGTCCAAAATGGCATTCATGTCTGTCCCAATAACCAGATGGAATTTCATTAATTCTAACCATATGTTATTCAGAGAACCAAAAAACATAGGATCATATGCATTTGGAACGTACACATTAATAAAGGCAATTTTCTTTCCATTATGGATACATTTAAGGAAAGTGATTCTGCCTTCTTGGTCTTCGCCTTTACCCGAGATGCTGATTTTGAGTTTCTTATGTATCATTACGATTACAGCTTTCGTTTTGTTTGGGGCTGATGAAAAAGCAGCTACTGTAGTTGGTACAAGTGGTTCTGCATTCTATGTGCGTCCTTATGGAGCAGGTGTGTTTCATAGAGCATTGCTGTATCAATAAGGTTTCTTGCTAGGATATCAAGACAGCTGGAACATTTGATAGGAAAATGTAGGCTTTTCAAATTCCAAGAGAGAATAGCTAGCATTGTCATTGTTTTTCAGAAAGGAATGTTACCTAAAGATAATAATTACATCATCAATTTATCTCCTCAATGCCAAGCAGACACACAGTCCATTTGTACAGTCGTTGGTATGACTCAGCCAGGGATTGAACTCCCAACCATCCAATCTCAGGACGGACACTCAAACCACAAGGCCACTGAGTCAGTATTTCCCATAACAAGCTAATCAAAGACGGAAAACCATATCTCTAGATTATAGCAATTATACCAGTGTTATTTGCATAAATATATCTTGATTACATGCATCTGAGTCTCTCTCTCCCCCACCAGTCCTGCTTTTCTGCAAATATCATTTCAAAATGTTGCTGCAACATAGGACATTTTCAGCAAATAAATATTCAGTGATTATCTTGGCGACACACACTACCGGTCAAGAGTTTCAGAACACCTATTCATTCAGAGGTTTTCCTTAATTTTTACTATTTCCTACATTGTAGAATAATAGTGAAGACATCAAAACTATGACATAACACATATGGAATCATGTAGTAACCAAAACAGTGTTTAACAAATCAAAATATATTTGAGATTTGAGATTCTTCAAATAGCTACCCTTTGCCTTGATGACAACTTTGCACACTCTTGGCATTCTCTCAACCATCTTCATGAGGTAGTCACCCGTAATGCATATCAATTAACAGCTGTGCCTTCTTAAAAGTTAATTTGTGGAATTTCGTTCCTTCTTAATGTGTTTTAGCCAATCAGTTGTGTTGGGACAAGGTAGGGGTGGTATACAGAAGATAGCCCTATTTGGTAAAAGACCAAGTCCATATTATGGCAAGAACAGCTCAAATAAACAAAGAGAAACAACAGTCCGTCATTATTTTAAGACATGAAGGTCAGTCAATATGGAACATTTCAAGAACTTTGAAAGTTTCTTCAAACCATCAAGTGCTATGATGAAACTGGCTCTCATGAGGACCGCCACAGGAATGGAAGACCCAGAGTTACCTCTGCTGCAGAGGACAAGTTCATTAGAGTTACCAGACTCAGAAATTGCAGCCCAAATAAATGCTTCAGAGTTCAAGTAACAGACCCATTTCAACATCAACTGTTCAGAGGAGACTGTGTGAATCAGGCCTTCGTGGTCGAATTGCTGCAAAGAAACCACTACTGAAGGACTTCAATAATAAGAAGAGACTTGCTTAGGCCAAGAAACACCAGAAATGGAAATTAGACTGGTGGAAATTTGTGCTTTGGTCTGGAGTCCAAATCTGAGATTTTTGGTTCCAACCGCCGTGTCTTTGTGAGACGCATTGTGGGTGAACGGATGATCTCTGCATGTGTATTTCCCACCTTAAAGCATGGCGGAGGAGGTGTTATGGTGTGGGGGTGCTTTGCTGGTGACACTGTCTGTGATTTATTTAGAATTCAAGACACACTTAACCAGCATGGCTACCACAGCATTCTGCATTAATACGCCATCCCATCTGGTTTGGGCTTAATGGGACTATCATCCAGTCTGTGTAAGGGCTATTTTACCAAGAAGGAGAGTGATGGAGTGCTGCATCAGATGACCTGGCCTCCACAATCACCCGACCTCAACCAAATTGAGATGGTTTGGGATGGAAAAGCAGCCAAAAAGTGCTCCGCATATGTGGGAACTCCTTCAAGACTGTTGGAAAAGCATTCCAGGTGAAGCTGGTTGAGAGAATGCCAAGAGTGTGCAAAGCTGTCATCAAGGCAAAGGGTGTCTATTTGAAGAATTTCAAATATAAAATCAATTTTGATTTATTTAACACTTTTTTGTTTACTACCTGATTCCATGTGTTATTTCATAGTTTTGATGTCTTCACTATTATTCTACAATGTAGAAAATAATACAAATAAAGAAAAACCCATGAATGAGTAGGTTTTCTAAAACTTTTGACCGTTAGTGTATGATAATATAATTCTGTTCCCATGCAGTTCCAAAATGCTTTGTTGATAAATAAGCCCTAAACAATTCCCTCAAGTGAATTATCTATTAATGAGCTTCTCACTGGTGGCTGCTGAGATTATACCAATGCCAGGCCTGTAGGGAAATGAAATATAACAACATAATGAGATGGCACAGAGCTAGCATCATATTGTAGCTGTTTATCTAAAAGCCATTGGTGATCACGTCTCGTTTCCTTCATTCGTCTGTGCCACTACCTACTGTATGTCTATCTTGTACAACATAGTTGTCCTTTCTTATAAACTTTTAACATTTCATATTTTACCAATTATATTTACTTGGGTAGACAGTACACCTGTTCCATAGTATGCTATGGACATACTGTAGTCATTATGCAATCCCCTATGGTTTGAAAGCCGTTGAATGATGAAATGAAACCTACATGATTTGTAATAGTGCAATACTGCCACCCAGTGGCAGAAGAGAGACATTGTAAACAGGGCTAGTAAAATGTGTTCACTCTGTCTTTGTAATTGGGCATGAAAGCCCTCTTACTGGACAAACTAAAATGATTTACAGTAGAGTCGTGTTGTGAGGCCCCCACTTAACAATACATGTCACTGATATCTATGGTAGTTACACAGGTACAGTACAGCACTGGTCACACTGATTTGTTATAATTATTATGTAACAATGTCAAATTACACTGTACCTGCCTATGGTACTGACATAAATAAATATATTTTGGATGCATAAAATGTATACACTAATAGCCTATAGTCTTGTATTGGCAGAAACAACACTGGGACATAAGATGGTGCCTTACCACATGAGAAGTGGCCACCTGAGAGTTAGGGTTTCCAGGCCTTTGTTCCAACCAAACACCAACACTCTTGATTCATTTCATAATCAAAAACATGATTCGCTTGATCAGGGTGTGTATGTTCTGGGCTGGATCAAACGCCTGGACACCCTGAAGGACTAGCAGTGGTGGAAAAGGTACTCAGTTGTCATACTTGAGTAAAAGTAAAGATACCTTCATAGAAAATTACTCAAGTAAAAGTGAACGTCACCCAGTAAAATACTACTTGAGTAAAAGTCTAAAAGTCTTTGGTTTTAAATATACTTAAGTATCAAAAGTAAATGGAATTGCTAACATGTACTTAAGTATCAAAGGTAAAAGTATAAACCATTTACAATTCCTTATAATAAGCAAACCAGACAGCACAATTTCTTTTTTTAATTGATAGATAAACAAGAGCACACTCCAACACTCAGACATAATTTACAAACTAAGCATATATGTTTAGTGAATCTGTCAAATCAGAGGCAGTAGGGATGTCCAGGGATGTTCTCTTCATAAGTGTGTGAATTGGACCATTTTCGTGTCAAAATGTAACGAGTACTTTTGAGTGTCAGGGAAAATGTATTGAGTAAAAAGTACATTATTTTCTTTAAGAATGTAGCGAAGCAAAGGTTGGCAAAAATATAAATAGCAAACTAAAGTACAGATACCTCAAAAAACTACTTAAGTAGTACTTTAAATTATTTTTTACTTAAGTAGTTTACACCACTGAGGACTAGATAGATTTTGTGGTCACCGTAAAGACATGCTCTATGCAAAATGGTAGTAGAGGCTACATTGCTGCCCTCTTCTGACTAAAGAATTACATTATTTTGTCATTCTCACTACTGGGACCTCTACTGGTCTCTGAGATCTAGCTATAGCTCCGTGCCAACAGTATACTGTAGCTCCTGGGCCTTGAGCCATAATGGATTAACAGCAGAGTTAGACATGACATTGGCCTTATTGCACTTTCTTGCAAATTATGTGTATTCTCAATGGGCTCCAGATGAGTGTATCAGGGTGACTCGTTTAACAGTGAGGACACGGAGACACTGTTAACAATGAACAGATCCTCCTTATGATTCCCAGCCATTTGTGGATATAGGTCTATCCAGATGGTGTCGCGACAACATCCATGTGTGTTGTTGGGCTTTTGATACAGGAAAGCTGGGTTACACATCCTTTGACCAACGGCAACTCATGTCATAACAACAAGCCAACCTTTTAATCTGCAGCATCATAACTTTTGACACCTGCTGTCACAGACTGCTCAGGATCATCCTGCAATCAAATATTACAACATTACTGCAACATGTTTTAAATAAACACTTGAAAATGAGACACTGTATATCCTGTCAGTGTCCCTCAGCCTCTTTGCCTTTACATTACTTAACCATTTAATGAAAAGAGGATGTATGCTACTTATGCTCATTTCTATGCATTATTTAGCATGATTGAGATTTACAGCGCCATTAAAGCATGTTACCCTATCCCTGTTGACTTTATTAATTGGAAACGGTGAACTTTTTAAGGGTCAAATTGGAGAGTGCTCTGCGACTTTTGGCTTACGTCTCCCAAGTCCACCATGAATTTGCCACAATAGTGCTATGACTGTAGGCTTCATTACAAACACATGGCATAGAGAGCACATTTCTTGGCTAGGTCTAATGCCATGTAGGGAATTGACCCCAATATTAAGCTACACACGTAAGTTCGTTGATTGAAGTTCAACACTATACTCGAAATATAATGAAAATATTCCCTTAAAATATAAGATAAAAAATGTAGGCAAAATCGACGCCATTAGCACATTGAATCCCAGTAATGTGTTGTTTCTAGTTCAGCATCCTGTTGGAATAGGCCCTTACTTTTAGTTCATTAGAGTGCATGCCCTTTACTTTGAAAAGAGGCTTTCGGAAACAATTTTCGGTTTCCCTTTGTTGCAGTGTCAAAGTAAGTGGGGATGACACCGTTGTTTTTGATCAAGCAGCATGAAACGCGCTTGCCTGGTCGAAAAAATAAATCGCTCAGGTGAGCAAGAAAATCAGTGCTGACATCTGAGTTCCCCCTAAAGCCTCTCAGTTTCAAAAAATAAGAACCAGTTCTGTAATTAATAAATTACCTATTTGCATCTTCTCGGCCCTATGTTTGGACTTCCACCCCTCATAGCCAGCGACCTAGCTTTATTCTCTAGGCCAACTCACTAATTTTAAGTTAGACGTATGGGAGAAATAGGCACCAAGGAAATTAGGCTATTGCAACTATTTATTTGGCACATAAAGAGGTAAGTTAATCACTATTTTAATGTATTAATGTTCGGCGAGAATAGGGTGTAAGTATATCGGTTTAGGCCTTTGCGTGGATCAAACCACTCAGTAGGTCTACACTACCTAAATTCCGAATATATATTAACGTAATATGTTGTCTACGTCTGCTTGTATGAGCCGACTTGTAGGCTAGGCCAAATATACAATGTTAAATTAGACGTGTGTAAGCCTAAAAATCAAATCGAATTAATTGAATAGCCACATTTTCGTTCACAAATTGACACTTTGTTTGAATTTGAGCGCTCCAAAATTGTTTGCAAATAATTGTGTTATGCCTTAGTCTATAATTATTCGAGATCTTTTGCGGTAATAGCGCTAGAGACAGTTCCATTTCAACGTTTGCTGTTACAACCGGTTAAATAACAACGAAAAATTGGAAGACACGTAATTGTTTTGTCTCTATCTTTCTCTTGTTCTGTCTTGGGTACACTATCTTTGAACCAGAACGTCATGGATCAATGTCTCCCCTCTGCACCCCGTTATTGGGGCAACATGGGCTATTTCCTTTCTGGAACTGTACACAAAACATACTTCTCTTTGTAGGCTATTGTGAATTAACCCTTGACAAATCAGACAAATCAGAGGTATGTTAGGACAGTTCACCATCAGAACTTGTACTTCCATGGGCCTTTAGTTTTTGCATTTAACTGTGTTGAGATTATATTATTTTTAGATTACGGAAAGTATGAATATTACTATTATTAGTAGTATTATCAGGAATAGGCTGAAAATATTAACATCCCAGATACAGGGGTTCTACCATCCTAAAAGTGCAGAAGTGTTTAGTGGTCGAGTATTGATGCAGGCCTACTGTTGGAACTCACTCTTTCGGTTGGGAGGCTGGGGTTCCACCTTTACTTTGCAAAATATGTCATGCAGCCTCATATAGTATTTTTCATGTCCAACATTTCAAATGAAGACATCACATTGTAATACATGTGTAATTATGTGCCTAAATATAATCTGTATAATACAGGGATATAGCCTATTGAATAACTATGCGGGCCATTATATATGTGTGCATTAATTTGCCCCCAATTACCAATGTACTATACAACAAGCGCTTTGGACTGGTCGCTAAAGTAGGCATAACCTTGAATAAAGTTCACTCAAACTTTAGTCCGTAAATTAAAGTTCCCAATCGTTTTCATTCTCTTTCCTATCATATTTGTACTACTTTCTACTCCAGTTTGTATGATAAACTCCCATGTGGCCAGCCAAGTCACTGTCAAGTCACCTGAGATTGCAAATGCAAACATGTTTATATCTGCAGTATCCCATAGCTATTTCACTAGTTTTAAAGATATTTCGACCCGCACCTTATACAATACAAATGCATTCATTGTTTTCTATACGTTTGAGCATGTCATAGTAATATCCTTATTCGTATCCTTTAAATCGTGAGTTTACTCATAGTTTCATGCTAGGCCTACTCAGGGCTCCTCGTTACAGCCTATATAGGCTAAAACCAACTTCCGCTCTTGGCAGTCTATTATGAATTAATAAAAAGCACTTTAAATGTGCTCAAATCGAGGGCAGTTGTCGTTGCTATCCTTGAATGGATTCCGTAGCGATAAAAAAAAAATCACCTTGTCAAAAGAGAGAGATTCGGGTCAGAGTTGCGGTAAGATACCGAGGGCGGTGGAGGCAGGAGTAAAAAGGACTCGCGTGACAAGCACAGGGAAAACACGACTTTCCCATGCATTCGGGTGTCCTCCAGGCACACATTAAAAGTGGACTCTCATCTTTCATGTCGCTTCTGGTTATCTTGGCCTGCTCCTTGCCCATGTATGTTTAATCATATCAGATGCTCCTCCGTTGAGTGTAGACTCCGTAGGGAGAATCAATAGATTGTCCCAAATTGATTGAAAGAAGGAAGTAGGCTACAAGATGACATCTTTGTTCGGCTTTTTAATATAAAATAATTGTTTGTTGGACAGAGAGCAAGAGAGAGAGAGCAAGAGAGAGAGAAAGAGAGAGAGAGAGAGCATGGAGCTGACATGTTACTTGTATTTCAATAATGATAATACAACTACTGCTACTAATAAGTAGATATTATTATTATTATTGTTGTTGTTGTTGTTGATGCTAATAGCCTCCATTTTTGTATTAACAGTACATGAACTTAAAATAATGAATGTGTCCACCAGATACAGTATATGTCCATATACTGAGTTGTTTTATAACCCTAATGAATGTTTCAGTTGGGGTTTATAACTTTAACCAAACCACAAGCAATGCTTGCAACTGTAAGAGCAAGTGTCAAATACTTTTTCAATCTTATTTAAGAAAACTATGATTGCCTTTAATGTATAATAGTATCAGGCTGTTTGAATATTTAAGGAACCCAATATCATTTGATATCACTTGATTTTAAATTACGGTCCACACTACAAATGCAACAAATTATCCCACCATACTTGATCAATAATTACCCTTTATTAGCTGAGTAAAATGAAGCGGCTGATTGTCAAACGATTTCCACACAAGCGGGGCACCCAGTGAAACATCTCAGGAGTAGGCTTAACTTAATTAAAGGAAAACTTCACTCAAAAACTAACTTTTGGTACTTTTTAAATTTGTCCACTGATTATACAGTGCCAAGGTCTTTTGCATGTCAGCAGTCAGGTTTATAAAGATATTGGACTTTAAAGAAGCAAAGTGTCACCAGCCACATGGCCAACCATGAAAACTTGACTGCTAACATGCAAAATATGTTGGGACTGTATCAACAGTGGACTAATAAAAAAAAATACCAACCGATTTTGGGACAGTGTTGCCCATCAATTCATAATATTGCAATATGCAAATATGCAGACATGGCAGAAATACTTATTCGGACCAAATGATGTGCCCTAGTTTGGATATTATATTGCAGTCCAATAACTGTTAGGCCTATTCAATAAATCTGTCATTTCAGAGAGAACTCTTTTTAAAAACAAATTTAATCACATTTCATGGCATAAAGTTGCATTATTCTAATTTAATAGTAAAACATGTATATATTTTAACAGCTGTAGGCTTGCTCCTTATCGAAAAACAAAACAAATGTGGAAATAGTTATCACATGTAAAACCCTATAGCTTTAATGTAGCCTCAACCATATATGTTTCACAAGACCTATAAAAATAGCACTAACTTATTATGTATTATCAACATCCTCATTAATCCCATTGGAGGAAAAAGACATCAAGCACAGCCGCCTAATAGCCTACACTCTCAGCAATGGCTTCGTAGCATGATTTATTGAAAAATATGGACCTCGTGTCCAAGCTAATATGACAGAAGTGCTTTGACCTTGGGGGTAGTGTACTTTCGAGTTAGCTGCATTTTTTTTCCATGTTATCTTGAGTGTGCTTTCCTCCTTTCTCACGCGATTCCTGTATTTGAGAGGAATTAGGCCCTTTCGTTGAGTACCTTTCCCCAACTAAGCAGGGTTATTTCAAGTATGATCTGAACCACAAAGCCTACAGGGTCAGTTTGAATGGGATGTGTTGGGCAAGCTGTTGAAGTTCAGATGCTTGATGCTACCAATCCTAATCAAAAGCTCCTCTTGTGGCCCCAAACAGTCTCAAATCGCAATTAGATTAGTATAGGAAATATACAGGGTTTGCTTCCAACACAGATAAACCTTAATGGGCAATTTAGCCCATTTACAACCTCAAATGCATTATCTCCAGCACCAAACCAGTGTCTACGTTATCAGAGTGTTTCTATGATCTGTGGTTAAAAAGATAACGTCCTAAAAAAAAACACTTCTCTGTGACATCACATTAAAAGTGAAATAATTGTGTTTTTTCGGAAACCTGTAACGAGCTTCTAGCCAGGTGCAGAGTATTGTCTTCCTCCCCACATCACCGCAAATCTCATAGTGTTTGAAAAACACTGTTTTTAAAATGTTTGAACTTTTGATGATGTCATCAGGCAGACATTTTAGAAATGTGCCATTTTCACATACTGTACGTAGACACGGGTATTGTGCTGGAGATAATGCAAATGAGTTTGAAAAGTGGAAATTGCCCTTTAATCTAACCCAATAACGCCATCTCAAACAATGGTTAGTGCTGCAATTATCTACCTGCAAGTGATGCCAACCACATGAGAAGTGCTGTGTTAACATTTTGACCCCAGTTCCTGGCACTGCTAAAGGCATTAGTGGAATTATGGCGAGGCAAATATGCCTTGGAACTAACTCTGATATACGCACATTGATCTAATGTCCCATAAGCCTATTTATTTCCAGTGGACTACATAACCCATCAGAAGTGCTCCTTTGTTCTAGCCCTGAGGGATAAAACGTGCTTCCTGTGTACCTGCACTTATCCCATACAGCGAAATTAACCTTGCTTTAAGTCGACCTCCAGGCCTATATGGTAAGGAGCTCAACAATTATGCTGATGTTGATTCCTTCCATACACCGAGGGTTCATGGAGGGACAGGTTATGATTCAAACAGAATGCAGTAGCCTAATTGCTAACTAATAAAGCCTTTGTATAAACAAACAGTTGTAGGGGTCGTCTATGTGAATAGTTGAGTTCTATTGGGCCAATGATCGTTATCAGGAGATTATCTTTCCCCCATTCATTCCTCTTTTTTTCATTACAACTGATCCCCTGATGCAGCCACAGGCTTTCATTGGGGGGAAAAAACATAGATGTATGTGTCCTACTAGCGTTTATAGATATTTGACATCTCAGAACATGGTCTTTAATCTGGCCTTCTCCCCAACCATAGACTTCACACACACATGATCTGTGGGAGAGGGCAACTCTTGGCACTAAGCTGTGATGTGCTTATAATGTCAAGTCTTTTCTTCTATTGTGCAGACCTGACGAGCTGGCCTTAACAGGGGTTAATTTGCTGTTAAAGGGTTAAACAAACGGCATTTGTACTGTAGTTTCATAAAAATGACATGCTCAAATTCCCACCTAATCACATAAAACAATTGTGTGGCAGTATTATTTTTTGGCTAGCCGGTTATGTGTCCAGTTTAGGATTTAGCAATGTGTTTCGTTAATGACTAAACCAAACAAATCCCAGAATGCCTTTTGGCCTGTCCTGGTAAATTGCGTCCTGTGTGCAACGAGGTGAAAGGTAATGGGGATTAAACTTGGAGAAGTATGTGTCAGTTTCAATGGGAATGAGCCGCCTGATCTGGAGTGGTCTTTTGAGTTTCTGGAGAGGGGATAAAATGCAGATTAACTCTAAAAGCAAAAACAGGGGTACATTTTGTCCGCAAGGTGTAAAAATAATTCATTTTTGGATCCTTCTGAAATGTTGGGATTTGTCAAGCAACTAGTTACCAACATAAAACACAATTTACAATGATTTCTATGTTAATATGAATGAATTAAATGTGATATATATTTTGTATACTAGTGGTGCACGGATAAACTGGAAATGTGGACTCAGCAGTAAATAAAGCTAAAGTTTGTGATAAATACAAATTTGGCACAGAGGTAGATGTACAGTATGTACCCTGAAAAGATATAGATTGGTATGCCCGTTCCCTCATCCTTAGATATGGAGCCACCTAAGACTTGGTCCCTATAACTAAAAAAGAATGCCTTCAGTAAGTATTCACACCCTTGACTTATTCCAAATTTGTTTGTGTTAAAAATACTCTGTAATGTCAAATTGGAATAAACATTCTAACATTTGTAAAAATAAAAATATATGAAAAATAAAACAAAGTATGCCTTCAGAAAGTATGTGTTACAAAGTGTTGTGTTTGTTGTGTTACAAAGTGTTGTGTTTGTTGTGTTACAAAGTGGGATTAAAATGGATTGAGTTTTTTGTCAACAATGTCCATAAAATGCTCTGTAATGGGATATATATATATATATATATATATATATATATATATATATATATATATATATATATATATATATTTGTGTGTGTAGAATAAAACACTAAAGGACAAAATCATGGGCATTAATATTGCGTTGGTCCCTCCTTCGCTGCTATAACAGCCTCCACTCTTCTTGGTAGGCTTTTCCACTTGGAACATTGCTGTGGGGACTTACTTCCATTCAGCCACAAGAGCATTAGTGAGGTTGGTTCTCAGTACGCATTCCAATTCATCCCAAAGGTGTTCAGTGGTGTTGTCATGCTGAAACAGGAAAGGGCCTTCCCCAAACTGTTTCCACAAAGTTGGAAGCACAGAATTGTCTAGAATGTCATTGTATGCATTTTCGTTAAGATTTCCCTTCACTGGAACTAAGGGGCCTAGCCCGAACCGTGATGAACAGCCTATTATTCCTGCTCCACCAAACCTTATAGTTGGCACTATGCATTGGAGCAGGTAGCTTTCTCCTGACATCCACCAAACCCAGATTCGTCCGTTGGACTGCCAGATAGCGAAGAGTGTTTCATCACTCCAGAGAACACGTTTCCACTGAGTAACTAAAATGGTGCTGATCCATCCTCAGTTTTCTCCCATCACAGCCTTTAAACTCTGTAACTGTTTTAAAGTCACCATTGGGATTATGGTAAAATCCCTGAGTGGTTTCCTTCCTCTCATCTCCCAGTGAACCAGGTTTTCCTATAGGATTTTGCCTGCACTTAGCTTTATTCTGTAGTCCTTGCCGATGACAAGCATACCCATAACATGATGCAGCCACCACCATGCTTGAAAATATGAAGAGTGGTAGGCTACTCAGTGATGTGTTGTGTTGGATTTTCCCCAAACATAACGCTTTGTATTCCAGACATAAAGTTAACTTCTTTGCCACATTTGTAAAAAAAAATAAAAAAATAAAAAAAAACATAATTTCACTTTTACATTATGGAGTATTGTCAGTGACAAAACAAAACTGAATTTAATCCATTTTAAATTCAGGCTAAAACAAAATGTGGTAAAAGTAAAGGGGTGTGAATACTTTCTGAAGGGACTGTATTTAGATTCCAGTCAATGTCTCTATACCACTTTGTGTCTAATCTTTCAGAAGCAATTGGAACTGCGTTGATAGTCCATAGTGTTCCAAAGGTGGAGCTAAAAGTCTGGTGGCCTATGACTTCCATACCGGTGCAGTGACGTGTGGTGAGGTCGGTGCACGGGCTTTTACCAAAGCCAGATTAACTCAGAAATAAACCTTTATTAAGCCCAAGTTCACCATACAACAGATAGCTCCAACAACCAGAGTGACATAGGCTACCATTTCATGCGGATTAATTAAAATGTCAATGTTGATAATACTTTTAGCAAAAATCTTTCATTTAAAATCTGTAGAAACTCTGAGAATAGAAAGGTTCTAAACTTTTGTGAAACCTCACAGCGCAGTTGAAAAATATACAGTAAATAAAAATCCAAGATGGATGATGTTAAGAGATAGGTGGGAGGGGTTGAGGCTGGGACTAATAACAATAAGATGACTAATGAAGAGTATACTGTGTCCGTAAAATGTATAAAGGTTCGGGGATTTTGTGAAACAGCACAGTTAAAATTATATGGAAAATAGAACTGGATGGTCTTAAGAAATAGATGGGAGGGGTTGAGGGTAGCGGAACGATCGGAGTAAAAACTAAAAAAAGATAACTATTGTAAAATAGATTTTGTCTGTAAAATGTAATAAGTATGTATAAACTGGAAGTAGAGGCCTGTGTGTTGTTGTTCAGTAGTTTACTCCAATTAGGGGTATGGGTAGTGGAAAATAATGAAGCCAAATATATTTTAAAAGATGTGTATATACAGTACCAGTTAAAGGTTGGACACTTACTCATTCAAGGCTTTTTCTTTATTTTTACTATTTTCTACGTTGTAGAATAATAGTGAAGACATCAACACTATGAAATAACACATATGGAATCATGTAGTAACCAAAAAAGTATATATATATTTGAGATTTGAGATTCTTCAAAGTAGCCACCTTTTGCCTTGATGACAGCTTTTCACACTCTTGGCATTCTCTCAACCAGCTTCATGAGGTAGTCACTCGGAATGTATTTCAATTAACAGGTGTGCCTTGTTAAAAGTTAATTTGTGGAATTTCTTTCCTTCTTAATGTGTTTGAGCCAATCAGTTATGTTGTGACAAGATAGGGGTGGTGTACAGAATATAGCCCTATTTGGTAAAAGACCAAGTCCATATTAGGGCAAGAACAGCTCAAATAAGCAAAGAGAAACGACAGTCCATTATCACTTTAACTCCTGAGGTTCAGTCAATCCGGAAATTTTCTTCAAGTGCAGTCGGAAAAAAACATCAAGGGCTATGATTAAACTGTCTCTCATGAGGACCGCCACGGGAAAGGAAGACCCAGAGTTACCTCTGCTGCAGAGGATACGTTCATTAGAGTTACGAGCCTCAGAAATTGCAGCCCAAATAAATGCTTCACAGAGTTCAAGTAAAAGAGGAGCTCTTCAGAGGAGACTGCGTAAATAAAACCTTTGTGGTCAAATTGCTGCATAGAAACCACTACTAAAGGACATCAATAACATGAAGAGGCTTGCATGGGCAAAAAAACATGAGCAATTAGGCTGGTGGAAATCTGTCCATTGGTCCGATGAGTCAAAATGTGAGATTTTTGGTTCCAACCACCGTGTCTTTGTGAGACTCAGAGTAGGTGAACGGATGATCTCTGCATGTGTGGTTCCCACCGTGAAGCATGAAGTAGGATGTGTGATGGTGTAAGGGTGCTTTGCTGGTGACACTGTCTGTGATTTATTTAGAATTCAAGGCACACTTAACCAGCATGACTACCACAGCATTCTGCAGCGATACGCCATCCCATCTGGTTTGCGCTTGGTGGGACTATCGTTTGTTTTTTAACAGGAAAATGACCCAGCACACCCCCGGGCTGTTTAAGGTCTATTTGACCAAGAAGGAGAATGATGGTGTGCTGCATCAGATGACCTGCCCTCCATAATCACCTGACCTCAACCCAATTGAGATGGTTTGGGATGAGTCGGACCACAGAGTGAAGGAAAAGCAGCCAACAAGTTATCAGCATATGTGATAACATATGATAACATACATTCAAGACTGTTGGAAAAGTGGAGTAAGGTTGATCTGAGCGTTCTGTCCTAACTACAGCAGTCAATCACCCAAGCTAACTGGCTAACGTTGGCTATGTTTCTAGCTACTTCCAGACACAAATGAGAGAACAGCTCACTCTGACCTTTTTACTCGCCCTAACAGAGCTAGTTAGGCTGTTTTTATGTTATCCAGAGTGTTGGTGACTGCAACTGTGCTGCTGGCAACAATTTAGTTAGGCTTTTTTTGCCAACGTTTACTGACACCGGCCATATTAAACAAGTGTTGAGCATTCGTACATTTGTCAGTTATCCTGAGTTCTGGCACACTCAGAAGAGAGTGCTCTGAGATCGGAGTAGATAGCCAGAGCAAATTTACCAGTTACGTCTGTCAACAGTTGTTGCATTGACATCATGAACATTCTATTGAAATGGATACTTGCATAGTGGAATCTTTTGTGAAGACCTGTAGCTAGCTAGCTAAACAATGAACCATAATCCCAACTCATGATGTTACTACCTAGCATGAATCTGCAGGTAGCTAACCCACCAGGTTTAATGTTAGCTAGCTAACATTAGGCTATAACTAGCAAAGCAAATGGCTCTTAGATAAAATAATATTACTACACAGATCATACACGTAACGTTAACTAGAACTAACATTAGTTAGCTAGCTAACAGTACACTAAGTTGTAATGAAAACGACTTTCTGATCAAATTAGAAACATGTCATATCTGAAAATGTAGACTATCTTACCTATATCCGTGGATGGACGCTTCCCCCTTTGTCATGGATGCCATTGTTGCCCTTAGTTTGAAGATGCAATCCGGAGACAGGGGCTTTCTCCATCTCCTTAGCTATCAAACTCTAATTCCACTGATTTCAAAACTCAATCTCTCGGCATGTCCAGCCCACTCATTATCTCAGCCAATCCTGTCTAGTGGGAAGGTTTCTGTCTTTTTCTGTGGTTAAACCAACTCGGCTCGTAATCTAACAATTGTATTCGTATTTACAGATCGCATACAAGTTTGTAATTTAAGCATATGAAAGTTCACATGTTCCAGAAGGCATTTCTGGAAAAAACACAATTTGATTTAAAAAAAGTTTACATTCAAATGGCTCTCCTGTGAAGTAGTGATCTATGACATACGTCTCGTTTCCTGAAAGGAGTCACACATATATATATATATAAATAAATATAAAATTCACAATTTGTTGCTAGATAATGCAACAATTGCAGAGGAAATGCTTTTATGCACAAATATTGATAAAAAAAAAACATCATGTTGCAGTAAACTTCGAGTCATGCAATGAGTTTGTTGTAGCCTACTACCACCACAACATGGAAAAGCATGCAGAGTTTATAGGCAGTTGGAAAAGTTATGATGAACTTCCAAACTTATTTCAGAACTTCATAATTTATGGTGTTTATGTGCACGGTGATGAGCTTCATGCAAATTTCCACATAAATATATATTTTTTACGATCTTGCTTTTATCCATATTTCATCATATAAACTACCCTTTCCCATTTGACAGTGAACTGTTGTCTATAGAGCATGCGCCAAAACCAGATTGGACAAGTATGCTATTTACGCAACAGTTTCTATGACAAAACCATTGGTAGAGTTGAAAATTAAATGGAAATACATTAAACCTGTGGGGTTTTTTATACATGAAAAGCAAAAGTGATTTTATGTGCACTATGTCATCACACACAGCATTTATCCTCTAAATAGTCTATTTGATGAAAAATACAAAAGTAAATGTCCAAGATGTGTAAAAGTCTGGGTAAAAAGTATTAAAGGGAAACTTCACAATTTTTCACCTCTACCACCACTCCAACATCAACATAACGTGAAAATTGTGCTTTTCTATGTTTTGTAGTGAAAAATATGTTTTTTGTCAATGTTTCCATTGACATAATCGGTGTATGTCTTGTGATTTTGACCAATTGTGAGTAAGCATTGCATACTAATTGCCTACCAATTGTCCATTAATTGGTTGATGATGTCATTTCTCTATCTTTTTACTACAAAACGTAGAAACGCACCATTTTCATATATGTTGATGTTGGGGTGGTGCCGGAGATGCTGAATATTAAGTTTAAGTGGTAATTACGTTTCTGTGGACAGTCCAGTACACACTATTCGCCTGCCTGGCAGCTAGCAGTGAACAGTGAGGGAGAGGGTTTCAGGGTGGGTGCCTTTCATGTCACGTCTTGGAAGCCCGCGCGAGTGTCAAGGATTTTAATGGCTGTGAATAGATGGAAAGAACTGCATGAATACCCTGGCGCCTTTTCTGAGGTTTCGATGCAATTTTAGCAAATTTTGAGATTTTGAGCTTAAAAACCACCAGAATGATTAGCTAGGTCTCCATCCAATTGGCGACAGATTTTCATGCGAATATTCTAAAATCCGCAAAATAACAAAACATGCACATTTTCCCACCAGAGAGGTGTTTCCATCAAATGGATTTGTTGCAGATAAAAGGCTGTGCTTGATGATGTAGTGTACCGAATAAAAAATACAAGTTCCATGGGTTTCCATCGCATTTCTAACTCTACGGATGGTTTTCTCAACAACAACAAAAAATGCATTATATAACATGTGTCCACTCTGGAATTTGCACTTGCGTTGTTGTCTGTCATTACATTTTTTTATACGACATGTCCCTTACTCGCATATAAAGTTTGGATGGAAACCTGGTCATAGACAAAAATATAGAACATTTTATATATATTTTTTTTTTTGCCTTTTCATAACAGCTTATTTTACTAGTTTATCACAGGGTAAGCATTGCATGTCACTGTATTGGTGGCAATCTTAGGTCATACCGGTAAATCAGATTAGCTCAATCATACCATATTTTACAGTAGGTATCAGGTTATTCTCTGCTCGTGCATTATCATTATCACCCAACACTGGTGTGCGTGGCCAAATAGCTATATTCTAATGTTATCCAATGTAAATGCCTGGATTAGCACTTGGATTGGACCCGGTGCTTTGGTCAGATGACATGAACATTTCTTTGGCCATGCACACCAGTGTTGGGCTTGGCGTCTAAATGATCAGAAAAGAACCCCATACATACTGTAACATATGGTGGTGGATCATTGAAGTTATGTGGCTATTTTGCTTCCACTGGTCCTGGTCCTTATGTCAACGGTATCATGAATTTTACCCAGTACAAGGATATTTTTGCCAAAAACCTGGTTGCCTCTGCTAGGAGGCTGAGACTTGGCTACAAGTGGATCTTCCAGCAAGACAATAACCCCAAGCAAACATCAAGATCCACAAGGTAATGTATTGAACGGTGTTGAAAACAGTGGTGTCAATCATTTTGACCCCTACCTTTTTGAGAAAAAAAAGTAATACTTGTTAAACAAAATGTCTTTCTCTGAGCAATTGTATTAGTATGTATTTTTTTGCATTCAATATAGCTCAGTATTTGAATGATTTATTTTATACAGTCATTTTGGCTCATCTTTATCAAGGGTGTTAATAATTTCGGACCACACTGTATGTGTCAAAAATGTTATGAAAACGGCATGGAATTAAGCTATAAACCACTGTAATATTTTGGGCAAAATATACCGGTAGAGCGAGACAGAGAAAGAGCGAGACAGAGAGCGGGATAGAGAGAGAGAGAGGTACAAATAGAGGTACTAAATTAGGCAAGTTCAACAAACACAGGACATATCAAAAAGCAATGGTGTTCTGGAAGACTGCCTCTCTAAAGGCAGATTCATCTTAGATGTCTGGACCTTCATGACCTCATATACACTGCTGCTTTCTGGGCCATGGCCTTGACCTTGGCAGAGTGCCCTCTGACAGTGACCTATTATCGTCTCTGCTGCTGCGGTAATGGTACAGGAGGCTTCCCGCGACAGACAAACTTCTAATACAGTCATCCTCATCCTCTGGATTCCGTAATGCAGACAGTAGAAGAAGAAGCAAAACATACCGTATATGTTACTAATGATATAGGAATTTGAATTTGGGGACTATTAATGGGTTCAGTATATGGATGAGTAATCTCAAGACTAAACCTGGGAATCAGAATAATCAGTGGTGTATAGAGCAAATGCGTTATGGATTGATAACCCTTGTCTAGTCCAACTGAAATAGGGGGCTTAAGTAAGTGTGTGCCGTTGTAGTCTTATCTAGCCTTAAGCCTCTATAGTATGTTACACCTATCTCTATAGCCTGTATGCATTTGTGGGGGATTATTTTGACAATTATTTATGTAAGATTAAGATTAACACTGAGTAATCGGTATCCTGGGAGGGGGGGGGGGGGGGGGTAAATAATAATGTCAGTGAGCACATATACTAAATAGATCTAAGACAGTGGAACTGTGGCTGATTAAACTAAATGTAATGAAATGCTGTAGGCCTACACACACGGAAATGAAGAAGATCCAAATGAGTCAATTGCTGTTCACTGGAAATAAAAATCAAGTTGTTTCAACTAAATATTATTAAGTAACTGGTTCCACTGCCTTTTTGTTTCGTTTACTCAACGTTTTATCTGATTTTAACATTATTAGTTGGCCAAATTTAGCTCCAACATGAGAAAACGTAGGCAAAAATTCAGTCAACTTAAAATTATGTGTTTGCTCAACTTGTTTCATATGTTCATTCAACAATGTTTTCAACTTACATATTTGACACACGCTGACATACATGATTACATTGTGCATGTTCATTTATACAGTAATTAGTATTCAACATGTCCTCACCTGCGATTTGAACTCACAACCGCTTGGTTCACAGTATTCCAATCTTCCTGCTACACCACCATGTCTATGTCAATAACTGATATCACCTGTATTGCTACACTTTGCACGTCAAAGTAAATCTCAGCTCTGTTAAAATAGCAAATCTCTCTGAAGGCTGGAGGTCCTGTACTCTCGTATTCTTGTAAGGATTCAACATGTCTCTATGGTCGTGTCTACACCTGACACTTACATGCAACTTCTGCTATCAGAATACGAAGATCACATTGAAAAGGCGGTTCTAGATGCACAAAAGTTGCTTTGTGGTCTGACTGTGTTCAGATCTGGCTGACCACTTCAGGAGGTGATTGTTTGCAGGTTTCTACTCAGACTGGAGACAATCAGACTACCGAAAGAGCATACAGTGGGAAACGTCATCAGCACTCCGACAAGTCTCCAGAATACTTGTGTTTTGGAACCGAGGCACCATTTCATTATAACGTTGGAGGAAATACGTTCCTAGCACGTGAGGAATTTGTTTGCTGGCCTCATAAATGCTTGCCAGCTAGCTAAAATGTAGTGTTTGGCTAGTTATGCTAACCCGTTTTCTATCCCTTTAGCGTCGCTTGCTAGCTTGATGTCTAGCTACAGCCTGCTAGTTAGCTACAGTAGTTAGCTACTGCCATCAGTTGTCGTTGTGTTATTATCATATTTGGCCTATTCCACCGTTTGTAGAATGCATACTGGCATATGAATATAGAATATAGAATCCGGAAACACAGGGGACACGGTAGACACATTTAAATTTTGGTGTAGATGCATGACATGTTTAGAATTCCATGATCAGAAATCCATGATCAGAATACTAAAGCTGCATGAACTGTCAAGTCTAGACACGGCCTGTGACTCATGATAATCAAGCAATGTTGCATTGTTACATTTTTAGGGGGTGTGTTGTATAGTTTGTGTCACGCCCTGGCCATAGAGAGGCTTTTATTTTCTATTTTGGTTAGGCCAGGGTGTGACTAGGGTGGGCATTCTAGTTTCTTTATTTCTATGTTTTCTATTTCTTTGTGTTTGGCCGGGTGTGGTTCTCAATCAGAGGCAGCTGTCTATCGTTGGCAGCTTTTTCCCACCTGTGTTTTGTGGGTAGTTGTTTTCTGTTTTGTGTCTATACCAGACAGAACTGTTTCGTTTTGTTCCACTTTGTTCTTTTGTTTCAGTGTTCAGTTTAAATAAATATCATGAACACGTTCCACGCTGCGCTTTGGTCCACTCCTTCTTCATGCAACAACGAGTGTTACCGAACTACCCACCACCAAAGGACCAAGCAGCGTGGTAAGAAGGAGCAGCGTGGCCAGGGGTGTGAGACAACCTGGGAGGAGGTAGAGAGGTGGTCGGTCGACCCAGGGAGAGTGCCAGAGCCCGCCTGGGATTCTATGGAGCAGTGCGAAGAGGGATACCGGAGGATGGAGTCGGTGAGACGAACACGGCTGGCAAGGAAGCCCGAGAGGCAGCCCCCCAAATATTTTTGGGGGGCGGCACAGAGTCAGGTTGGAGACCTGAGCCAACTCCCCATGCTTACCATGGCGGGCGTCGTACTGGTCAGGCACCGTGTTATGCGGTGGAGCGCACGGTGTCTCCAGTGCGTGTTCTTAGCCCGGTGCGCTACATCCCAGCTCCCCGCATCTGCCGGGCTAGGGTGAGCATCCAGCCAGGACGGATTGTGCCAGCCCTGCTCTCCAGACCTCCAGTACGTCTCTACGGCCCAGGATATCCTGTGCAGGCTCTGCGCACTGTGTCTCCAGTGTGTCTGCATAGCCCAGTGGGTCCTGTGCCTGCGCCCCGCACGTGCCGGGCCAAAGTAACCATCCAGTCAGGACGTGTTGTGCAGGCTCCTAGCTCGAGACCCCCAGTGCGCCTCCACGGCCCAGTGTATCCGGTGCATCTGCCTAGGACAGGGCCTCCTGTATGTCTCCCCAGCCTGGTGAGCCCTGTGGCAGCTCAACGTACCAGACTGCCCATACGTGTCCTCCCTCCAGTGATGATCCATGGCACGAAGCCTCCTGTGATGAACCATGGCACGAAGCCTCCAGTGATGATCCATGGCACGAGGCCTCCAGTGATGATCCATGGCACGAGGCCTCCAGTGATGATCCATGGCAAGAAGCCTCCAGTGATGATCCATGGCACGAAGCCTCCAGTGATGATCCATGGCACGAAGCCTCCAGTGATGATCCATGGCACGAAGCCTCCAGTGATGATCCATGGCACGAAGCCTCCAGTGATGATCCATGGCAAGAAGCCTCCAGTGAGGAGACATGGAACGAAGGCCTTCAGTAACGACGGTCTCCAGTCCGGAGCCTCCAGCAACGACGGTCTCCAGTCCGGAGCCTCCAGCAACGGGGGTGCCCAGTCCGGAGCCTCCAGCAACGGGGGTGCCCAGTCCGGAGCCTCCAGCAACGGGGGTGCCCAGTCCGGAGCCTCCAGCAACGGGGGTGCCCAGTCCGGGGACTCCAGCAACGGGGGTGCCCAGTCCGGGGACTCCAGCAACGGGGGTGCCCAGTCCGGAGCCTCCAGCAACAGGGGGTGCCCAGTCCGGAGCCTCCAGCAACGGGGGTGCCCAGTCCGGAGCCTCCAGCAACAGGGGTGCCCAGTCCGGAGCCTCCAGCAACGGGGGTGCCCAGTCCGGAGCCTCCAGCAACGGTGGTGCCCAGTCCGGGGACTCCAGCAACGGGGGTGCCCAGTCCGGAGGCTCCAATAACGGGGGTGCCCAGTCCGGAGCCTCCAGCAACAGGGGGTGCCCAGTCCGGAGCCTCCAGCAACGGGGGTGCCCAGTCCGGAGCCTCCAGCAACGGGGGTGCCCAGTCCGGAGCCTCCAGCAACAGGGGTGCCCAGTCCGGAGCCTCCAGCAACGGGGGTGCCCAGTCCGGAGCCTCCAGCAACGGGGGTGCCCAGTCCGGGGACTCCAGCAATGGGGGTGCCCAGTCCGGAGGCTCCAGTAACGGGGGTGCCCAATCCGGAGCCTCCAGCAACAGGGGGTGCCCAGTCCAGAGCCTCCAGCAACGGGGGTGCCCAGTCCGGAGCCTCCAGCAACGGGGGTGCCCAGTCCGGAGCCTCCAGCAACGGGGGTGCCCAGTCCGGAGCCTCCAGCAACGGGGGTGCCCAGTCCGGAGCCTCCAGTAACGGGGGTGCCCAGTCCGGAGCCTCCAGCAACGGGGGTGCCCAGTCCGGAGCCTCCAGTAACGGGGGTGCCCAGTCCGGAGCCTCCAGCAACGGGGGTGCCCAGTCCGAGGCCTCCAGCAACGGGGGTGCCCAGTCCGGAGCCTCCAGCAACGGGGGTGCCCAGTCCGGAGCCTCCAGCAACGGGGGTGCCCAGTCCGGAGCCTCCAGCAACGGGGGTGCCCAGTCCGGAGCCTCCAGCAACGGGGGTGCCCAGTCCGGCGCCTCCAGCAACGTGGGTGCCCAGTCCGGAGCCTCCAGCAACGGGGGTCCCCAGTCCGGGACCCGCTACGAGGGTCCCTGCACCAGAGGCGCCACCAAGGTGGGGGGAGCCAGAGGCGGAGGGGGGTCTACGTCCCGCACCAGAGCCGCCGCTGTAAAGGAGGCCCACCCGGACCCTCCACTTTAGAGTCAGGTTTTGCAGCCGGAGTCCGCACATTTGGGGGGAGGGGAGGGTACTGTCATGCCCTGGCCATAGAGAGGTTTTTATTCTCTATTTTGGTTAGGCCAGGGTGTGACTAGGGTGGGCATTCTAGTTTCTTTATTTATATGTTTTCTATTTCTTTGTGTTTGGCCGGGTATGGTTCTCAATCAGAGGCAACTGTCTATCATTGTCTCTGTTTGAGAATCATACATAGGCAGCTTTTTCCCACCTGTGTTTTGTGGGTAGTTGTTATGTGTCTGCACCAGACAGAACTGTTTTTCGGTTTGTTACACTTTTTTGTTTCCGTGTTCAGTTTATTTAAATATCATGAGCAGGTACCACGCTGCGCTTTGGTCCACTCCTTCTTCATGCAACAACGAGCGTTACAGTTTGAAAACATCATGATTTTAAAATAATATTGTATTTTGGGTCACACATGCAATGTAAGTACAATGCGGGTAAACACTGCAGCAGAGTTCAACTGTTATACTTTGTGGCTTGCACAATTTAAAGTATATGTAAACTGCAATCTAAAGCAATATTTCTAGATTGAGGCAATATGTATCCACAATTATTAGAATTTGTGTACAAACCTAACGCATATAAAATCCAATGTTTTATTACAAAAACTGCAAATGAACACCACTGTAAGTAAAAACATGTGCATACATGCCTGGCTAGGTTTTAGAGCCACTTAATGTGAAGTGCCACAGCCAATGTATTTTTCACCTGTGTTTTTCAATGGGTGTTTTTAAGGTGAAGACACTGTATGAGGTTATAGCTTAGTTATTTTCATTCTGCATATTAATAGATGTGCGAGCAAAGACTATGCAGCCCTAGTTACACCTTCTTACGTAGTCTTTACAGGATAACCAGCACAAGACTCTTTGGCATCATGCAAAGAGCTGCAGACACTGACATATGATATAGGCCATAGGGGCCTTGCTTAGAGGTGAGTCACATGTTCTCAAGTCCATCAGTGGGTAAAATGCACAATTAGTCACGTGTTTATCGTGAGATAATTTTGAAACGTGTGATGTCTGAAGGGTTATCACAGTTCCTATCACAATTCAAAACAAATAAACATATTAGTCAATTAAACTAAAATAGGTTCATCCTACAAAGCACAGGAAATATAAGAGAATTAGGTGGACATAGCTTGGTGGTCGATCAACAATCCTAAATTCAACCAAAAAAGTTTGCATAGTCAAGTTTGAAGTCAATCTAAAATAACATATTGGGAAAACCTTTAATCTAGTCATTTAACTTGAAGTTTAAATTCATATTTTGTCTATCTATTGTAACTACTGATGAGAGAAATTTCTGATTTGTTATCTGAGGGGGATTTCTGATTTGTTATCTGAGTGGTTTGTTTAATCAATGAATCAACGAACATTTGATATCTATTTTAGCGAATCTTCAAATTACTGACCCTATGGGCTATTAATCAACTTGAATATACATTAATTTATAATAATCATATTTTATATTTCTGTGATTACTATAACACGCCACGCCAGTCCTAGTGCATGGTCTGGTGTCCAAAATACAAAATAAACACCTCAAATATCTGTCTATTTGGGTAACGCCCAATTTTCTACGACGCAAATGTGATTTTAACCTAACATTTATCACGATAAAGATGATTAAAGCAAATATTGAATAGTAATTCACTCTATTAAAGCTCAGTACCGAAACCTATAACATTCAATAAACATTTAGAATATTAATGATGGCTTAGTTTTACTAAATTGGGTTAAAGGCACTCGGGAAACTGTTTTGGGATTGTTTGACGTTTTACTGGCCAGGTTTAGAGCATAATGTGCAATTGGAAATCAAATTAAAAGTTAGATGAAATAGCTAAGTTTATTGAAAAATGTAATAATAATAATAATAGTAATAATAAAAGCCTAATAATAATCATCATCACCGTAATCATCATAATCATCACCCTAATATACAAAACTCTTAAGCTGCATAGCATTGCTTGCCTGAAACCATTCGATGAAAATGAACACATATGAAATTAATACAATACACAATACAATGCACAACTTATATTTGAATTTCAGGCCCAATAAGACAATATTTCACACGCTGTTTTGCATAATATCTGTTCGTTTATTATATTAAAATGCCTATATTGGAAACCACTCCAATTTACCCTGTTATAAAAACGTATTTAATATTGGGTAGTTTGGCTAAACAATCTGAGGTAGGTATACAATAACAGCGATATCATTATTTGAATGAGATATCTTGGGACACTTTTTGGGCACTAAAGTAACTTTTAAAAGTAGGCCAAAGAAAAAAACAAAAACATGTTGACTAAACTTAGTATTAATGTAATAAGCCTTTTACATATAGAGGTAAACTAGGCCCAGATCAATAGCTATATGCTGCTTAACAAGACAATTATCGGCCATAACACACAGACACACTCCAACACACACATCATATTTGGTTATTTTATTGTTTGTATATCGTTCTATTTTAAATGTGTGTGACTGTCTTTGCCTATCAGCGTCAGTGTTTGTGTTTTTGTTTTTGTGGACCCCAGGAAGAGTAGCTGCTGCTTCTGCAAAAAACGAATGGGTATCCAAATAAACAAATAAATAAATAATTACTAATAATGAAAACTGAATTCCTGCAAAATCCAAATCCTATACCCTGGACTGTCTATACCCGTTAGAGAAAGGGTTACGTTATGTTTAGCTAAACTGCATTGATTGTGAAATTGATAGTCTATTGATATTCTATGAATTGCACGTGTCCATCCTCCTATCAATTGGAATAGTCATTGCACGAGAAAGAATGCATGCATGCAAATATAAATGGTATAATACATTTAGAGCGTGCATAGACAAAAGTAACCAATAGGAGGTACTGTGTCATTCTCCAAGAAGCCATCTCATCTACCATGCATCCCAGCCCGGGGACACAGCCGTATCTCGGCTTTGATTTGTTCCCTAATTGACCTAAATAAAGCATCTGAGAGACGGGGTCCCGTTCAACCCCTCAATGCAGACTATCACACAGTGTATAGTAGGGGGCTCAAAGCGAGTAATTCTCGTATTTTTCTGGAGTAATCTTGCTCGCTGCCTCCACTGTCCAATCGCAAGAGGCAATTTTTTTGCTTCGAGTGGATCGCGCCATGTAATTTACAGTAGTATATCTACGGATTCACTCACATTCTCGCGCTCTATCTCGAACTCTCATGGATAGCTCGACGGACTTCAAGAGAAAGATTAGGCATAACTAAGACCAAGCAAAAGAGACACACAAGAATGTCTAAACAGCACGTAAATATTTTGTAAGTCATTTATTTATCGGTGACTAGGTGGTTTGAAGACGACAAAAAAATATGCTTGTTAAGGCACC
Source organism: Oncorhynchus mykiss (assembly GCF_057628025.1). Taxonomy (NCBI): domain Eukaryota; kingdom Metazoa; phylum Chordata; class Actinopteri; order Salmoniformes; family Salmonidae; genus Oncorhynchus; species Oncorhynchus mykiss. The sequence continues at coordinate 28,354,735 of NC_143030.1, forward strand.
GGAGTCTCAACATCATGGTCCAACGTCAAGAAGCTCGTCATTTTCCATTGAGAATTTACTTCGGTCTACTACCGGGACTACAGACAGGCTCTCTACGACCGAAGATGAGGGGGATTGTAAGGAAACGGGACTCTCTTGCAACCAAGTCGCTGTCATTGAGAGCCGCTGCAACCAAGTGGAGCGTCAAGTGTCTTACTTTGGATTAAACGTCCAACGCCACTGGTGTGGGACATCGCCAAACAAAGCTTGCAGTGATTTACAGAGTAGGTCTTAGAGTCACTTTTGTTAATTGTCCCAAATGTCTATCTATGTAGTGTATGTATGGAAGCGACATAACGGGTAGTCTATAACCACACACAACTGTATGTAGGGTAGCTTGTTTACTAGCTAACATCCTACATTCTTCTTAGGCAGATCCGCTCTCACAATAAGGAGCATTTGAGAATAGGCTACGCATTTCCTCAGACAAAAACAACGTGAAAGAGCTGCTATCGACAATGCTTTGAGGTTCCTGTGCGTAATAGCCTAGTAGCTTATATTCTTCTTTCCAATGTAAATACACAATACATGCCATGCCAGTAAAAATAGACAATGCATAGCCCACATATCCTGCAACAAACCATAACAGCACTAGTGTATTCGCTCTTACCCCGTAAAACTTCTCCATTCGGTTCCTCTTTAAACCGGGTATGGCACGCCACTTCGATACATTTCAAACGTAACACTGACTGGAAATTAATCTCATACACCCTAATTATGCTTATCATACAATTGCAAGGCTGTGTTTCATTACGTGTTTCATTACAAGCTAAGAGCTCATTATTCTATGTTTTGTTAGTCGACAGGATGGCCTGCCCGCAGCACTTTAAAAATCGACTACCGTCGAAAACTGCAATCACTTGTCACTGCTGCCATTGGGGTTGATATCATGATTGCGAGATACATGCACTTATTGATCCCTATTGGCCGGTGCGTAAAATGTAGCTCATGACACTCCTCGTTCATTTCAGGTCCGCAGTGCCACTCCAGCAACTCCGATGATCCCGGAGGCTCTCTAAAAACCAGCAACCGGGATTCTCCCGCTCTACCGGAGCCGGTGGAAGACAACGACCAACCGGACGAGAGGGCAGAGGGAAGTCTGACAGACGACAAGGATGACGAAACAGGGTCTTCCTGCTTCGCCCGGGAAGACAGTGAAACACCTGATACGAAAGCAGCTTGCAAGAAGAAGACCCGCACCGTGTTCAGCCGGAGTCAGGTTTTCCAGCTGGAGTCCACCTTCGACATGAAACGCTACCTGAGCAGCACTGAGCGGGCGGGGTTAGCCACCTCTCTACAGCTCACCGAGACGCAGGTCAAGATTTGGTTCCAGAACCGCAGGAACAAGTGGAAGAGACAGCTAGCCGCCGACATTGAGGCCACGAGCATCTCGTATTCGGCTCAAAGGATTGTCAGGGTTCCTATTCTGTACCACGAGAACGCAGCACCTGGGACACTGAGCGCAAACCTGGCACAGGTGTCTCCACCCTTCTCGAGTACTGTAAATTATCCCGTCTCCCAATTCACCCACCCCATGTCTTTTATAAGATCACAAATCACAGGCCTTGTGTGAGACACACATTATTGGTGTATTATATGGAATGAACGTATTGGACATGGTAGAGCAGCGTTTACCAAACTCGGTCCTGGGGACTCCAAGGGGTGCACGTTTAGATTGTTGCCCTAGCACTACACAGATGATTCAAATAATCAAAGCTTGATGATTAGTTGATTACTTGAATCAGTTATGTAGTGCTAGGGCAAAAACCAAAACGTGCACCCATTGGACTCCCGAGGTTTCCGCGTTTGGATTCATTGCTGACAGTGACTTTATTGCAAGTCACCAAAATCACAGCCACATTCATAAGGCAACAACACTTTGACCAACCTGTTTAGTCTATAGGCCCCAACGAACTTCTCTATTTTAATATGCAAGTTGCAATTGCCATGTATTTTCTTGATTTGAGTCTGTGCAAAAATGTGAATCCCTCAAGCCAGACACTATTCTACATTTGGGGATGTTAACTTAAGCATATATCATTAGATGTATATAATTATTTACATGGAAACTGGATGGAATATTGTCAAGGGTTAGTCAACCAGTTTGTGTGTTTGTATTCTTTTTAAATGACAAAATTTGTAACCTGTAGATAGACTTTTTACGAGCATGGAGTTACGGGGACTGTATTATTTTAAATTTCTTAGGCTATTTAAAGTGGGTTTCATATGACATTTTGTACACGAGTTGTCCGATCAATGTAAATAAAAATGTATGAAGTGCACACCATGTTTGATGTTTATTGTGTTGATTAAAAGGCCTGCTTTGTATTATCATCGTTAGCGCGAATTGTTGTTGTGTTGAAAGCCTGTCTCAGTAAGGCTCTATCTGACCAGTGGCTAGGCCTCGGCCTACAGCCATCGAAAATAACACTGAAAGCCCAATCCAACCCGAGCAATACGCATTTTCCATTTCAAAATTCCTGAACATTCACCAGGATATTTTCACGACCAGCAAACTATGTATACCCCCGCATTTAGGCCTTATTTGGTAGACAATTCAATTTACAAAAAGTTAAGGAACAATTATTTTAGAAATTCCACACCACCGTTTAGAAGATGCAGACATTTAAAGGGACGACTGAAAATACATGTCTTCTTATTCAACAGGCTATTTGTTAAGGCTCAGGATAGGGGCATGGGTAAATACAGATTTCCATTTTTTTAACACTTTGAATTGAATGAAATTGTTAATTAAGTTGTTTAAAATGATTAATTAAATGAAATTGTTGAAATTAACTACATTAGACATAATGGAAACTGATTTCGTCAAATTAGAACATTTTAATAGAATGTCTAGAATATAGGCTAGGCCTCATATACTGACATCATTTATCAGCCTAATAGCCTACATTTCTAAAACGTCATTCTCCCTATAGCTGTCTAATGAGTAACACTGAAAATCAAATGAAATTCCAAAACGACATTATGACTAATCTGTTGGAGAGGTAATATCAGTGCCCACCTTAACGTTTCAATTAATATGATTAATGGGAGCAAAAAAAGTGATACTGGTTAATATCAGTCTCAACTGTATGAATGTGACATCACTTAGGCATATATGGAGTGGAATACCTATATAGCCTATTTTAGCTATATGCCAATTATTTATGTAGCCTAATTGTGTAAAGAATTGGAGCATCTACAAAATAGTTTGGGCACTATTAACTGTAAAGTGAATATTCCCGAGAAAACACGAGGAAACAATCAAGGAGGTTAACTTCAGTCTTGCCTAAATATGCTTCCCGCTCTCATCTGATAGGCGTCACCTATTTGTCTTCACGCTGCCTCACAATCTCACCAATCAAAAGCAGCTAAACCACATACTTCCGGTTCATTGAATAAACGATACTCTACGTCCTGGTGTAGTTGCAATCGAGGAGCAATGGTGCTTGGAGTATCTGGAGTCTTCGATGTTTTGGGGTCCTCAATTCACCATTCAGAACACAAGAAAAACTGCAAATGTCGGGGAATATGAACAAGGAGGTTATTCCCTGTCGGACTGCTTCATTGAAATTCACAATTGACAATATTCTTAGTCTGAAGCAAAACAACAACAGCAACTTGGATGCATACGACTCAAAAGTGCAGAGCGACGCCGGCTGTACAAATATTTTTACCCACCGATTTGAGCACTACGACGTAGAAAGAAGGCATGAGTCAAACTACACACACACCGAGACAGGTGAGCCCTTATTTGGTTGTCTTAAAATCGCCCATTTAGGTTTTGCATGTGTTCATTTATGGTAAACTATAACAACTGAGCAATTAAAATACTATCCAGCCTAGGCTACTTCAAACTCTGGGTTATATCATTTTTCATATAACACTTACTGTGGTCCAGTGGGTGTGACAGATGATATACGAGTTGTTGTCACCATTGCATCAAAACAAGTTTTATCGCTTCATTTCACAGCGCAAACAAACAGCACCCGCCACGATGCCTCCACTCGTGCGCTTTCTGTCTGCGAGGAGGACGTCAAGGCGACGAAGATGATTGACACTTGTCCAAGGACGGAGAGCACTAGCAGCTGCGACGATGTACCTGAGCAACATAAAGGCAACTCGAAAACCAAAGCAATGGCAAAGAAGAAAACACGCACTATATTCTCCAAGAGGCAAATTTTTCAGCTGGAATCTACCTTTGACATGAAAAGGTACCTGAGCAGTGCAGAACGCGGGTGTCTGGCGAATTCATTACAACTTACCGAGACCCAAGTGAAAATTTGGTTCCAGAATCGTCGGAATAAATTGAAGCGACAGTTATCCACGGACATTGAAGGACCAGTTCCAGTCGACCACTTTTCAGATGTCGGGAAAAATGTGCAATTACCAACTCTTTACAAAGATAGCAACATATTGGGCGGATGTTTGCTACCAATGCCTTTCCCTGTTATGTATCCAGGAAACAGCGCGCCTTACATTTATTTTTCAAATGCTGGTAAATATTTTAGCCTTTTCGATGCAGACGGATGACTTTTAGGGATGTAGCCTACTCTGGAATGCGCTACCCAGTCGACATCCATGGCAATCCAAAACGTTTGATTGACATGGATGAACCCACTGACACATGGTAGTAACGTTTTACTTTTGTAAATTTCATTTTGAAGAATGTTAATACAAATTCAGCATCACTGAATATGCCACATTTCTTCCGTATACATAGATAATAGGGCTATTCAGTTTATGCTGGCTTTCACAATTGCAAACAAGAAGTTAATAAAAAGTTAAATGGTTTTGGGTGAGTTGAAATAAAGATTAGGGCCCAAGGGGAGCCTATATAGTCGGTGTAGCCTACACGTTATTATTATTATTATTATTTTTAATATTATTATAAAGTATATTATAATGATTATTTCTACTTTTCCCACAGCTATTTCATCAATGATTACGCACCATACCAAAGTATGATCTATGCATGCATTATTGTTATTTGATCCATTTTATTTTGTACAGTAATGACATTTGAATGAATGTATGTTTATGTTGTGTTTGGGATTTGATCTTTGACCTTTTGGTTCACTTTATTAGGCCCATCTTTGTTATCACACCAGTAGTTGTTGCTTGCTTCCTATATAGTTCCATGTAACATGTTCTAAGTATTGTAGCTATAGTCTTACATTGTTGACATATCTTTCTCTCTGTGCAGTCTAATTAGAGTTTAATTTATATGGCCTTACTTTTGCAGTTCCATGTTCATTTATACTCTCTCTCTTTTTTTTTTTTTTTTTTACATCTCATTATCTAATAGCATTTTAAAGGACAGATTGTAAAGCTGTTGACTTATATCATGAAGATGATAATATGCAATAAAATGTTGTAATATTTGCGATCGCTGAGTTTGTTGAATTACGTCTTGACTATAATAATGCTAGGCTACGGGATATTACAGCAGATATTCAACATTAATACAACAAGCTTCAATAAGTATTCACGTTGAATGTTTTTTTTTCTTCTCCCCAGGTCCAACTTTATTTTGAAGTTACAGCTGTGATTCCTGTCTGCAATTTGTGTGTTTACACATATATACATCTTTATGCCCATTGCATTATCAAGGAACATTTAATTAATTCTGTTCACCTACTCAACCATTATTGCTTAAGGTTATGCATTTACCTTCAGTAGCAGTTTATTCGCAAATATTTTAAATTGTGCCAGCAGCAAACAGATTGAAACAGTTGTGAGCATAGCAATGTATGTACTTTGTAGTTTACTTGCCTATGTAATATTATGCTTCAATAGAGAGAAATAGTAATGGCGTCTTTTTGTAGGCACTTAACTCTGCCATGGCTCGTTGGCCAAAACCTGTTTTCTTTTTTTTTGTAGGGTTTTTGGGATAAACACAGAAAATAAAGTCTGTGGTAAACACAGGCTTATGAGATCTTATACGTTTTGATCTAAGATCATTTTCATCAGCTAATGTCACTTTTTGTGAATTTTGCAGCATTTATGTAATCAAAACAAGCACATAAAGCACATCAAGGCTTCATAATTCATAAAGGTCATGTTAACTGACTGATGCTATCCCATATAACAAAATGTATAAGATCGCCTAAGCCTGTGTAAAAGTCAGATCTTATTTTTGGCATTTATTCCAAAACCCCATCCTTTCCCCCATTAATTTCCACCATAGGAATGGCTGAACGAACCAGCGGTAATTCATTTCCGTATTTTTGGACTACAAGCTGACAAGCTCTATTGAGTGCGGCTCTAATGCTTATATATAAGTACTACTATAAGCAAGTTAGACTTAAATGGTAAGAGAAGTGACAGGAATTGACTTGAAGGTCTGTGAACTACCCAAAAACCATGCAGGGGTTTCTTATTGCAATATAGGACAGAATTGGAGACACATATGATGTTTAATTCATGTGCAACCTTGTGTATTTCCTCTATGTGTGTGTGTGTGTTGGCACTTTTATGAGGATCTATGTTAAATATGTTCTGCCTGCTTGTGATTCTCTGTGTGTGTGTGTGTGTGTGTGTGTGTGTGTGTGTGTGTGTGTGTGTGTGTGTGTGTGTGTGTGTTAAACGGTGCATGTATGTATGTATTATGTGCTTGCATGTGTGTGAGGGAAAGAAAGACACAACGAAAAAGGAGAGATATGGTGCATGCATATTTACATTCGGAACGGCAATAGATGCCTGTGGAGAGATTTTTCCTAAAGGGCCTCGCTGGCTGCACTTCCACAGTGTTTCCGGGTCAGTTCCCCCTTCAGTGGCAGGGCCTCGCGCTGCTTTCTCCCTGTCACAGCCGCTCACAGCCCTGCTACTGTTAACCTGTTCACTCAACCACTTAGTCTGCACTCAAATCAGTTGTTTTCTCTACCAAATTCCTGTCTCTCGTCCCTTTACAAAGACTGTACACTGTACATATCTACATATGAAATCCAACAGCACGTTGGCCCTTTTGAAATTGTGAATAAATACAAAGTGAAATGGAAAGTGAAATGAAAAGAAAACCTTGACAAGGTTGTTTATTACCATTGTGTTTGAATGGAACATCTATTTAATAGGATTTGTCCTATCTTGCACCCATTATTGCAACCATGAACACTGGGATTATCAGTGGGTGAACGAACCTCAATGATATATTTAGACACAATTCCCAGTACTTGATAGTGCCTTTTTATTGTAAAAAATAATACTATGAATTAAGGTTGTGTGTGCAGACCTATGACCGAGAACTATGTTGATATCTGTAAATAAAATACCTGCAGTGTTTTGTGGGTGAACATGAGCAACACATATACCATTACCAAATGGACTTTATTTCAATGTAGCACTTGCACCGTGTTAAAACAGTCTACACATGATTAAATACGGATCTTTAAACTCAAAACTAGCACATAACAAATCATTTGTTGCCCTTTCAACTTGAAAGCTTTTTCATTGTGCAGGTCAAAATGTGGAACGTTTTCCAATGACCTTATGAGTGCAGAGGTCCCTTATGTATGTTCCCTGTGTAAATACATAAGAGACGAGTCTGTGCCTACAGTGCCTTCTGAAAATACTCACACCCCTTGACTTATTCCACATTTTGTTGTGATACAGCCTGAATTCAAAATGGATTAAATAGATGTTTTAGACAATATCCCATAATAACAAAGTGAAAACATGTTTTTTTTTTTAAATGTTTGCAAATTTATTGAAATTGCATGCAGAAATATTTCATTTACGTAAGAGTGAATACTTTGTAGAAGCACATTTGGCAGCGAATACAGCTGTGAGTCTTTCTGTGTAAGTCTCCAAGAGTTTCCACACCTGGATTGTGCAACATTTGCCCATTATTCTTTAAAACATTATTCAAGCTCTGTCATACTGGTTTTTGATCATTGCCATGGTCTTGCCATAGATCTTGCCAAGCAGATTTAAGTCAAAACTGTAGTTAGGCCACTCAGGAACATTCACTGTCTTCTTGGTAAGCAACTTCAGTGTACATTTGGCCTTGTGTTTTAGGTTATTGTCCTGCTGAATGGTGAATTTATCTCCCACTGTCTGGTGGAAAGCAGACTCAACCAGGTTTTCCTCTAGGATCTTGCCTGTGCTTAGCTCTATTGCATTTCTTTTTCTATCCTGAAAAACTCCCCAGTCCTTAATGATTACAAGTATACCAATAACATGATGCAGCCACCACTATGGTGGTGGAGAGTGGTACTCAGAATTGTGTTGTATTAGATTTGCCCTATACATAACACTTTGAATTCAGGACAAAAAGTGAATTGCTTTGCCACGCTGTATGTCACAAGTCAGTCACATTCAGTCATTCATCCAAACAGAATCCCATACCAATCATGTCATAGCTCCTTGATCCAGTTGGAGCCAATCTGGTGGATTGGATTTTAGTTTCTCTTTACCCAACAGACGGCAGGAGACGTTTTTATTCTACTAATCCAACTCAGAATAGTACTAGTAGAACTCTAACTACTAGTACCGTACTAGTTACACTCAGATTAGTTGTGCTATAATAGCACAGCTGTTTTTATGTGTGGATTAAAGCAATATATTGTCATTTAATCCGGGATATAATCAATATCAACAACAGAAAAAAGAAAAGTAGACATTTTAGTGTCTTGGTTAATGAATTAGGATAAATATGATCAATGCTATCGAATATTGACAGATTGACACGGCACATGCATTCAATAACAAAAGTGCAAGTTTTATGCACAAATGTAGTAATATGATCCCGATTGTCTGTGTGCGCGTGCACATTTGGGGTGGGGCGATGAGTCTGAGAGTGTGTGTATGTTTAAGCGGAGGGAGGGGGGGGGGGGGGGGGGGGGTTACAGTCGCCAGACTTCCTGACTCTCCCAGTGTCCGACGGTTGCGAACGCAGCGTTCGCTCTCTGTGTCTAAGCACTCTGAGCCCAAACCACAAGGTTCAGATGACCCTTTGGCTGCCTGTAGTCTTCCCTGAGCCGGGCTGCAATCCACAGACTTGTCAGTCAGAGGCGGCTAAAAATCCATTAAAAATCTCAACCTGATCAAAAGAATCCAATGTCGAGACACCATATGCACTCACTTAGGGCTATCGATGACTGGAGAGCATTATGGGTAGTTTAATACATTCTATTGACTTCCTGCCAGCCGTGGCTTACAAAGGAGGGTTTTCTATCGAGAAACAGCACTGTGAGTTTGGTTTGGAGATATTTCCGGGCTGTACTACAGCTCAAGACTTTCCAGAACAGTCAGCACTTCTCTCAAACCTGACCATGAGTACTCCACAGAGCACATGTTTCTGATTCGGTGTTAAAATGTCTTATTTTTCACTACATTTCGTGAGATCATTGATCCCGAATTGCGAGTGATAATGTGGTCACGTTGAACCCTTGTGGAGTGAGCCTTTCTCATGCCACTAAAATGCTAATGCTTCTCTGTTATAGCTTAAACAGAAACACACAGCACCGTTCAACTGCTTTGGCCATATTGGTTAACATCACCGTTTCTCAATGCAATGGTTCCATATTCCTGTGAAGATCGGAGAAGTCAGGTTGAATCACCTTGAAAACACTAAGTGGGCAATGGATGCCAGTGTAGCCAAGGGGTGTACACGATTATTACTGATCTAAAACACAGGACAACTCAGTGTGTGTGTGCGTGTGTGTTTGCATATGCGTGCGTGAATGTATTTCTGCGTCGTCGACATTGCGCTCACTGGGTTTTCTTGTTTCTACAGAAATCAATTTGTTATGAAGTCTCACAGTTTGTTCATTTCCATCTCAGAGGTACCTAACCCAATGTTGTCATACTAAATAATATTTGTATTACCCAAGAGGGACAGCTTGGATCAAGGATTCCATGTCAAGCCTTATCAATTGCTTTGTTGTTAACAGGCGATTAGAGTTTTACCAGATGCTCAATTAACCTAATAATGTGCCATTCATCTTTTTTCACACTTCAGTGATGAAGGCACTATTCTCATGCCAGTGTTGCCATAAAGCCCTCTGTGTGCATTCTAGTATGGGATATATAATTACCACTAATTAGTAGTGCACAGAGCAGCCTTTGGGTGGAGTGAAATTGATAAAGCAACCAGCAATTAGGGATAGTTGTGCTTGTCACGTTTATAAATGCATTGGAACTGAGACATTGGGAATCAGCACAGTTATTTCAGCAGTAGCCCTATATTCAAAAGGCAAGTCCTCACCCGTTAAGCCATGTTACTATAACTGTATGCAAACTACTCACATAATGGTATATCATTCTGACACATATGAGACAAATTCTAAAGCAGGGGTCTCAAACTACAGGCCCACGGGCCAATTGCGGCCTGAGAGCAGATTTAATATCCTTAAGAGTCCACTGACACACCTGTGCGTCAATCCAATTAACATAATACAAACATCCCAATCCAAATCCGTCAGTTTAATTAAGCTAGAGATATCTGTTTTCTGCGTGTCAATCCACCGCATCCACCTACTGTATGTCAGCCTTCCGCATCTGCGGTGGAAAGTGGCACAGCTACACCTCTGTTTGTCAGACGAGGAGACATCCCAAGTTCTGTTTGTAGCTTCCGAACCGTTTGGGCTACAAACTAATATGACCCCAGTGTGGAAAGGGGAGACTCTCCCGAACATGATGATGTTATCCATTTGGTTCTACAAACCCCACAACTGTCACAGAACTCGTCTGGAGGTACAGTTTTTTTTTAAAATATGGCAGAATGAGGGTAGTTTTGTGCCAACAAAAAAAAGGGGTTACATATGTGTCCAAAAAAACAAAAAATATTACCTGAGCTTTATAATCTCCTAGATATAGAAATTTCGGTTAATTTTCGTTTTTAAACAATGAATTGACCGGCATCAGATCAATTAATAGAATTCCATTTAGCACGTTTTTTTTCTGTGAGCTCAATGTGAACATTGCACATTTTCTCTAAACATAAATCAGATCCAGCCTGAACTGTGTGATGCAGTAGGGAGTTATCGTTTCCAACAGGCCAATATTCTACATAGTTTGGCGTATTAAACATGGTCCATAATCCATTGCACATCTACTTGTCCGGTCTGTATTTTTTTATGCCTGCTATGGAGAGGCAGAAGAATGCATGATCGTGAGGGGATTTGAAGAGCAGCTGTTGCTTCGCCAGATATCTCTACCTGAAAAGACATACACTAAGTGATTGATAGTTGGTATTCAGTAGTCATAAAAGTAGGCCTTATTTACTTTGAGGAACTAAAAAAAATAGTGATTTTGTCAGACAGCATACAGTGCCTTCGGAAAGTATTCAGACCACTTGACTTTTTCCATATTATGTTACGTTATAGACTTATTCTAAAATTGATTAAATTGTTTGTTTTTTCTCTCCTCATCAAACTACACACAATACCCATAATGATAAAGCAAAAACAGGTTTTTAGACATTTTTGCTAATTTGTTAAAAATAAAATCTGAAATATCACATTTACATAAGTATTCAGACCCTTTACTCAGTATTTTGTTGAAGCACCTTTGGCAGCGGTTACAGCATCAAGTCTTCTTGTGTATGACTCTACAAGCTTGGCACGCCTGTATCTGGGGAGTTTTTCCCATTCTTCACTGCAGATCCTCTCAAGCTCTGTCAGGTTGGATGGGGAGCAACGTTGCACAGCTATTTTCAGGTCTCTCGAGAGATGTTCGATCGGGTTCAAGTCCGGACTCAGACATTCAGAGACTTGTCACGAAGCCACTCCTGCATTGTCTTGGCTGTGTGCTTAGGGTTCTAGTCCTGTTGGAAGGTGAACCTTCATCCCAGTCTGAGGTCCGGAGCATTTTGGAGCAGGCTTTCATTAAGGATCTCTCTGTACTTTTTTCTGTTCATCTTTGCCTTGATCCTGACTAGTCTCCCAGTCCCTGCAGCTGAAAAACATCCCCACAGCATTATGCTGCCACCACCATGCTTCGTAGGGATGGTGCCAGGTTTCCTCCAGACTTGGCATTCAGGCCAAAGATTTCAATCTTGGTTTCATCAGACCAGAGAATCTTGTTTCTTTTGGCAAACTCCAAGCGGGCTGTCATGTGCCTTTTACTGAGGAGTGGCTTCCGTCTGGCCACTCTACCATAAAGGCCTGATTGGTGGAGTGCTGCAGAGATTGTCCTTCTGGAAGGATCTCCCATCTCCACAGAGGAACTCTAGAGCTCTGTCAGAGTGACCATCGGGTTCTTGGTCACCCCCCTGACCAAGGCCCTTCTCCCCCAATTGCTCAGTTTGGCCTGGCGGCCCGCTCTAGAAGAGCGGAGGCCGAAGGAGGCCACTGTGTCCTTGGGGACCTTCAATGATACAGAATTTTTTTTGTACCCTTCCACAGATCTGTACCTCGACACAATCCTGTCTCGTAGCTCTACAGACAATTCCTTCGACCTCATGGCTTGGTTTTGCACTGTCAACTATGGTACCTTATATAGACAGGTGCATGCCTTTCCAAATTAATTGAATTTACCACAGGTGGACTCTAAACAAGTTGTATCAATATCTCAAGGATGATCAATGGAAACAGGATGCATCTGAGCTCAATTTCGAGTCTCATAGACAAGGGTCTGAATACTTATGTAAATAATGTATTTCTGTGTTTTATTTTTAATACATTTGCAAACATTTCAAAAACCAACCTAAAAAAGCGCTAATCGCTCAGCACCAGTGTGTTTTGCCATTTATGAATGTGTTATTCAATGCATTTCTATTGGCAAAATACAATATTTATCAAATAATTTCTAAAAATATGTGTTTGTATATGTTTATATGTACGGATATGTCGATTATGGCAGCCCCCCCCCCCCCCCCCGCACCTCTCTGATTGAGAGGGGTTGGGTTAAACCCAGAAGACACATTTCAGCTGAATGCGTTCCATTGTACAACTGACTAGGTATCCCCCTAAGGCTTAGATCCGCAAGTATCTTGGTCAATGTGGTACCGTCACACTTAACAGTATTGTTATTGTTCTATAATTAGCCCTGTAAGTACAGTATAACAAGTATTGTTAAGCCTTACACTGTATTAGAGTTAGGGCTGAAGCCGTAAGTGCAATGTTACAATTAGTATTTGCAGTGGTTTATGTGATGTGATTAGCGTGACATTGTAAGTACCAAGAAAATTTCCCAGGACATAGACATATCTGATATGGGCAGAAAGCTTAAATTCTTGTTAATCTAACTGCACTATCCAATTTACAGTTGCTATTACAGTGAAATAATACCATGCTATTGTTTGAGGATAGTGCACAGTTATGTACTTGGAAATGTATCAATAAACCAATTAAGCACATTTGGGCAGACTTGATACAACATTTTGAACAGTAATGTAATGGTTCACTGGATCAGTTTAAACTTTGCACATACACTGCTGCCATCTAGTGGCCATCTAAATTGCGGCTAAACTGGAATAATACATTGTGGCCTTTCTCTTGCATTTGAAAGATGAAATAAATCAATAAAAAACTCAGGTTTTTTCTTTGTATTATCATTTCACCAGATCTGATGTGTTACATTAATTTCAAATTTCCAAAAACATCAACGCGTTTTTTTTCTCCAAATGGTATCAAGAATACGCATATCCTTGCTTCAGGTCCTGAGCTACAGGCAGTTAGATTTGGGTATGTCATTTTAGGCTAAAATTGAATAAGAAAAAAAGGGTCCAATCCTTAAGAGGATATTCAAGGCCCAAGGAGCATCTCCCTAGTGGTAAGGTCTGGAGAGGTGGGCTTGTTCAAAAGACTTAATGACACTGCACTTTACAACATAAACAACAGCCCATTCATTATGACTAGTAACCCGATAGCAACTGGGGGAATCTCTGTACTCCCCATAGGCTTTCAGATGGCTTATTGATCCATTAATTTAGCCGACTTTAGTGGCCTGGAGTGACACAGTGCCTCTGTGAATTGAATGAGGGCTAAGGAATTACAGTGACCCTATCTGAGAAAAAAGGCCTTGGGACATGAAAATAAAGTCAAAGGTCATTCAACCTTCCTGTCTCAAGCACCAGTCCGCTTTGTCAATGAAACACAAGCAGTGCCAGCGAAACACCATATTCTTTCCAAAGTTGCAAGTTAAAAGATATCTGTCATCATTCTTATTGACCTTTTTCCTTTGAGCCGTTTACCATTCTGTTATGGAACTGAACAATGACTAGCAGTGAATAGCAGTTCCCAAACATTGATAACATTGTTTTACACTATAGTTTCCATTGTCACAACACCTTCAGACTAATATGCCTTTGAGTATGAAGATAGAGACCCAAACCTATAGCGCTTTCCCAGCATCTCATAAGGTTGTAACCACATTGAGATTTGCTGTGCCATTCTTCCATGTCGATGACAACAGCAGTTCTCTTCGTCTAGTCCACCGAGATGAAATGCCTTGACTTTTTAGGTCCATTTCACTTTGACTTCAAAAGCCCTGTCATCTGGCCATGTCTGTCACACCTCATCATACTATCGGACACATCTGTTTAGCCTGCTTGCATAACTGTTATTAAGGCAATTATGAAAGGCGATAAGATATTGCAAATATGCAAACAGAGTTACAGAGCCCTGAAAATCATTAAAAGGGCAGAATACACAAGAACTCCAATGCCCCAGTGGATAGAAATCCATCCAACACATCAAATCGTCCCTGTTTTAAGATCATTGTATATACTTTGGACAAAAGACCAACATAAATCAATAATACAAGATACTTGAGACTAATGGACATAAGGAATTGTGGGTGACAGGCGCAGGGGCTAAAATTCATATTGATACAGACAGCAGAGGCCAGTGGGCTCCAAGGGGGCGAGAGGAGGTCATGGGTTACTTTGACAGCCTATCCCCTCCTAATGGAAGTCTATCGACTGGAGTCGCTAGGAGGCTACTGTGACTATAACATGTCACCAGGAGGCACAAAGTCTGCACGATGATGTGTATATATGTGGGTGTGCACCCTGTGTGTGTGCACCCTGTGTGTGTGTGTGTGTGTGTGTGCACTGTGCGTGCACTGTTTGTGTGTATGTGTGAGTGTGTGTGTGTGTGTGCGTGTAGACATATCTGTTTCTTAGTTCTTTTGTGAGCCCCTCTCTTTTCTCTCTGATCAATAGTGGACTGTTAGTGGTTCATTAAATATGACCACTTAAAGAACATGCATCATCCAAAACACGTTTCTTGATAAATTGCTGTGTCCCATCTAATTAAAAGATTAAAGCTACTTTGCCCACTGCGGGTGATATGGCTGGACAATGTTGCCAGCAGTGTGGTGTGTCACAGGGCGACCATGGTTCAGCTCTACTAGCTAGCCTACATAGAGTGTTTGAGGTGACTATAGATGAGCTCGGCTAGCTACATACTGTACTGAGTGAAATACAGTAATCAGAGGATATGACTGGCCTCCTCCCAGCAGTCCCTAGGGCTGTTTGGTACCACAAGTGAACACAAACAATGGTCAGATTAAACTCTTAATTGGATTCACTTGGCATCCCACCTAGACAGCTGAGCATCAACATCACCCGTCTATGAAACTAGAATAATATCCAATGAGTGTGTGGTAACACTGTTATCGTTGGCATGGATGAACATCAATGATCATTCCTTAGTCTAACACCCTTTTATTTTAATACCTGTGATAGATGAAACTGCTTAATGCCATTAGCTTGGGTTCTGGCATGAGATGGAATACAGCCTATCAGTAGTAGGGCTTTACTCAAGACTTTGTGGCAACTAAAATGGTGGCATACTGGGTTTGCATGTGCAAGACCTGTACTGGTTTGAAGTGACCCTCAGATTCGGTCCACTGGTGTCAGCAATGGGTTCCAAATAGGTGCTTAAATGTACAATGCAAAATGTGGTCAAAATACAAATGTCCACTTTTATAAAAACCTTCCAGAGGTCAAACAATCACCAACTGTGACTTCCTGTAATGGAACCCGATGAGTCATGTGCTGACTCCTTTATGACTGTAGTGTGAAAGTGAATGCCATCCAATTGCTGACAGCTGCTGTATTTCCTGTTGATTTACCACTCCCCTTCCAGACAGTTGGCGATGGGGATGGCAACCTGACCCACGTCTCCTACCACAGGAATGTAAACGGGTTGTCCCGAAGCCATTTTGTTTCCTTCAGCCGGAGCGGTTGCATGTGCTCCAAGCAAATCCTTCCAGAGGGCTTAGCAGCTACGCATCACACGGCTCAATCCTGTGTGACAGCTTAAAATCACAGGCGCAAAACCGGAGTCGTGGGATTTTAACATGGGGAAATGCATATCACTGAACAATCACCAGCTGAGTGGAACACGAGCAGACGAGCAGAGCTCCGCTTGATGCAGGGAAAAGGCAATCGCCTACTTACCCAAATAGAACTCATTGGATTGTGGGTAATTAGCCTTAAGTGGCAGCCTGCCAGGTAGATGCACCTGCGGTTTGTTAACAGCCTGTGTCACCCCAGCTTGTAAACCGCTTAACCTATGGATGACGATAGGATGGCACAATAACAAGGCCTTTCTCCATATATCATTAATCGAAAAATAAATGCAAGGAAAGTGTGTTTTGACCTGCTGAATCACAAGCTTTACCCTTCACATTCATACAATCAGATGTGATCTGAATTAGTATGTCACACAGTGACTCTATAACAATATCCACACTAGTACACTTCGAATGAAGCAATGTGTTGGGTGTGACTTCAAAGTGGCTTGCTAGTATGGCGATTGGAACATGCAGTGCTTTCAGAAAGTATTCATACCCCTTAACTTATTCCACATTTTGTTGTGTTTCACCCTGAATTCAATATTTTTTTTCTCACCCATCTACACATAATGACAAAGTGAAAACATGTTTTTAGAAATTGTTGCACATTTATTGAAAATGAAACACAGAAATATCTCATTTACATACACTACCTGTCAAAAAATGTATAACGCCTACTCATTCAAGGGTTTTTCTTTATTTGTAATTTCTTTCTTTATTATTATTTTTTTTTACCTTTATTATTCCCTGCAAACCCTACCACCCTTCCCCCAATTGGAGTAAACTAATAAACAATAACACTTAGGCTTCTACCTTCAGTTTATGCATACTATACACATTTTACAGACACAATCTATTTTACAATAGTTATATTTTGATTGTTTTTGGTCTTGGCCTTTCTCTATTTCCAATGTCCATCCAATTTTATTTCTATTTGCAACTGTGCTATTTCTCAACATTTCGGAACCTATATACATTTTACAGACCCGTATGTTTTACATTTGTTATCAAGTTGTTATTCATTTTGTACATTGCAGAATAATAGTGAAGACATCAAACTATGAAATAACACATATGGAATCATGTAGTAACCAAAAAGTGTTAAACAAATCAAAACATATTTTATATTTGAGATTTTTCAAATAGCCACCCTTTGCCTTGATGACAGCTTTGTTTATCACTTCTTTGGTTACTACATGATTCCATATGTGTTATTTCATAGTTTTGATGTCTTCACTATTACTATACAATGTAGACAATAGTTAAAATGAAGAAAAACCCTTGAATGAGTAGGTGTTCTAAAACTTTTGACCGGTAGTGTAGATATTCACACCGCTTTTTCTATGACACTCCAAATTGAGCTCAGGTGCATCCAATTTCCTTTGATCATCCTTGAGATCATTGGAGTCCACCTGTGGCCAATTCGATTGTTTGGACATGATTTAGAAAGAAACACATCTGTCTATATAAGGTCCCACAGTTGACAGTGCATGTCAGAGCAGAGACTAAAACATGAAGTTCAAGGAACCTCCGAGATAGAATTGTGATGAGGCATACTTTATATCTGGGGAAAGGTGTAAAACTATTTCTAGAGTGTTGGAAGTTTCCAAGAGCACATGATCTCCATAATTGGGAAATGGAAGAAATATGGAAGTACCCAGACTCTGCCTAGAGCTGGCCATCCGACCAAACTGAGCAACCGGGCAAGAAGGGCCTTGGTCATGGAGGTGACCAAGAACCCAATGACAACTCTGACAGAACTACAGAGTTCCTTGGCTGAGACGGGAGAACCTGCCAGAAGGACAACAGTCTCTAAAAGCACTTCACTAGTCTGGGCTTTACGGGAGAGTGGCCAGATGGAAGCCAAACATGAGAAAAAGGCAAATGACACGACGCCTGGAGTTTGCAAAAAGGCACGCAAAAGACTATGAGATCATAAAGGCAAAAGATTCTGTGGTCTAATTAGAAGAATGTAACTATTTGGCCTGAATGCAAAGCGCTGTGTCTGGAGAAAACCAGGCATAGCTCATCGCCCATCTAACATCATCCCAACCGTGAAGCATGATGGTGGCAGCATCATGCTATGAGGATGCTATTCAGCGGCAGGGACAGGGAGGATGGTAAGGATAGAGGTGACAGTGAATGGAGCCAAATACAGGCAAATTCTTGATGAGAACCTGCTTCAAAGTGCAAACGACCTTCAACTGGGGGCGAAGATTTATGTTCCAACTGGACAATGACCCCAAGCATAGAGCCAAACCAATGCTGGGATGGCTTCAGAACAAGAATGTGTGAGTCCTTGAGTGGCCCAGCCAAAGTCCAGACATGAATCCCATTGAAAATCTGTGGAAAGACTTGCAGATTGCTGTTCACTGCCAATCCCCATCTAATTTAAAAGAAATTGAGAAAATTTGCAAGGAAGAATGGGAGTACATCCCCAAATCCAGATGTGTAAAGCTGATACAGACATAAACAAGTCGACTCAAAGCTGTAATCACCGCCAAACTCTCAGGAGTGTGAATACTTATGTAAATGAGACATTTCTGAATTTCATTTTCAAATAGATTTGCCACCATTTCTAAAAACTTGATTGAGATTTTTGTTTTTAGCCATTTTGAATTCAGGCTGTAACACCACAAAATGAGGAATAAGTCAAGGGGTATGAATACTTTCTGAAGGCAATGTAGCCCTGTTCTCTCTTTAGACATCCGTCTTTTGTTCCTATGAATCTGCAGCAATGATGAATGAACTAATAAACAGAGTGCCATTCCACTTGCTGTGCTGCTACTCCTCAAACCGGCGTCAACGTAATGGTGCTTCTGTACCAGGTCTGTGAACCGTTCACCAGTACTTTGGCACTCGCTGGAATCCAAGGGAAACACAATTTGTAACACTTCAGCTATTCCGGTTGGAACCACTCGTCTGAAACAAATCCAATGGCTTTGACTAATACACACATGCAGATGGTGGGACAGAACTAGCCGGCTCATTATACAGTGATCCTACGAGCTGACCATAGCCTCTGCTTAGATATTATTCAATCAGTTTGCTTACTCTACCCACAATTACTGTTCCCGATAATATTGTTTTACACACAATGCATGCATTATATGTATATGTATATGTATTATATTATATGTATATGTATTGTATGTATACACTCTTAGGAAAAATAACATGCTATCCAGAACTTAAAACGATTCTTCGGCTGTCCCCATAGCAGAACCCTTTGAAGAACCCTTGTTGGTTTCAGGTAGAACCCTTTTTGGTTCTAGGTAGAACCATGTTGAGTTCCATATCGAACCCTATATGGAAAGGCTTCTACATGGAACTCAAAATGTTTCTACCTGGAACCAAAAAGGGTTTACCTGGAACCAAAAAAGGGTTCTCTTATGGGGACAGCCGAAGTACCCTTTTGGAACCCGTTTTTCTAAGGGTGTAAATATACATAGAGTATGTATTTATGCATTCATGTTTCATGTATTATGCTCTAGTTATTATGAAGTTATGTACACCTTATGTAAATGAGTGAGTGGGATAATTTCACTAGTCGCTTCGTATTTCCAAACACACTTAAATCCCAGACTCTCTGACTCATGGCAAACTTACCCAAGAACTGTACAGTATTGTCAGTCACTGCAGGAAGGCACCAAGAACCTCCCTCACACTACATTTAATCTAGGAGTCAACACAGTATGACAGCAGCCTGAGGTTGGGCTATCATCATAATCCACATTGGGGAGAGAAGCTCGGGAGACAATCATCCAATCTGTCATCAGCTATTCATGCCACTATCAACGTTAGTCATCTACACACAGGGCTGAAAGATGTGCCAAAAAGGTTCAAGTTTACCGTCGCATGGGCTATCAATTTTAGCCACATGTCCACATGTTAAAATGTTTAGGACTCAGGTACCAAAAGCCATAGATATCAGGGCTTGGGTCAATTCGAATTGAAGGCAGTCAATTCCGGAAGTAAACTTAAATAACAAATCCACATTTGAAAAAAGAGCATATATTTTCAATTACTTCTCAATAAACTGATGAGTGGAAGCTATTTATTTGAAACGTTTTTCCATTTTTGAACGATTTATTAAAATCGCTTCCTGAATTGACTGATTTCAATTTGAATTGACCCCAGCCTTATCAATATATGAGACATAAAAGGAGGCTAGACTTTGAACATCGTCCCCACGTGCAGAAACAGGAGCTGAAATAACATGAGGTTCATGAACATGAGGCTTTGTGCCAACAGGAATTTTAGAAATGTAAAGCAATACAATTATTTTCACAGCACAGAAAATGTACCAGAAAGCTAAATATAAGTGTTCCGTCCGAGCTTGCCTTGAAGATTCAATGGACTTCCTGCATAGCCAGGGGCAAACACTGGAGTGCATTGCCATGTAGTATGTCATATAGACTAAGTACACAAGGGAGCACACTGACTCTGCATAGATATATATAAATATATAGATACAATGGACCAAATTACATTTCAACCAACTGATATCTCTTGTTAATTTCGCGTATTACATACAGAGCTTTTGCCAGAATGTATATTTTTTTACCTCTCATTATGTGTGTTTAATACACAATTTGTGCCTATTTCTAAACCATTTTTTTTTTATTCCACATCAGCAGCAGTCAGTTAGAGAACTATATACTGAATAGACTATATTTGCTATTCATGTGACTGGAGAAACAACATATTCTGGGAGTAACAATGGACCACCGGGGACAAAGGGAACTTCATTTTTCATGTTAGTGTTGTCCATTTTCTATTCTCTACAAAGGCTAGGGTTAAGTGGTAGAACATCCTTTTGTTCCAAAGATAAACAACACTACTCATAAATATCAGTGTTTACTTGGTGAGTACAGTGTCCAAGCGCAGATGCAACTGGACGCGTAGGATGCTTTCAGCCATCCATTATTTACCGCAATAATTGCAGAGGCCTTTCAAAAGAAAGAAGAAGCTTGTGTTTATTTTATTTATTTCTTAATTCCACAAATAGAACCCTTTGAAATGTTCTCTATTAAATATGTATTTGGCCATTGACCATAGGCGTACAATTTGTGTGGTCCCCTGAACAAATGATAACAACAAATTAAACACATTCCTTCTCTGCCTTTCCAAAACCTTAGCGTTGAGAAACAGGGTAGTTCAAAATAGATCACAAGCTGTTTGATGAGTCCACGTCTGTACTTTCAGGAGTACAGCTAAAGCGTCTCACTAACGTAAATCCCAAGATGTAGAAACATTCTGTATATTTCAAGTGTTCCCCAAAGTACATTAAATATGAGTACATTTACTTCAAATCTTTGAAGTTGAGTGGTTTCTCATCTTTTCACTCCATTATCCAGGCAAGTTAGGCAAGTTAGGCAAGTTGACATGTGCTCCTTAGTATAAGATGTCAATGAATGCACCAAGAAATCCTTGAAAGTAGGTACTCTGGGGATTGTGTGTCAGATAGACTACTTTTCATCATGTCAGAAATAGAAGTTAAATATTTACATATTGGTCTCAGATTTTAAGGTTGAGTATATAATGTTTTCATATTATGTAGGTAATGGGTTATACCAGTCATATATATCAGGGGGTTTATTTTTCACACATACACACATACATACTGTACACACAAACACACAATATAGCTGTCTAAGAGCAATTGTTCTCAAACAAGCAATCAAACCAGTCGTCACTCAAAATTCCAGTAGTCACAAAAAATCCCATCAAACCATAAACACACCCAATGTCATCCTCAAGACCCCATTCTTCCCTTGCTATTTTATTTCATCCCCCCCCCCCCCCCCAAAAAAAATGTTTTGAGATTTGCCGAAGTGCTTCAACAGATTGTTATGTCACCATTAGGGGGCTATAATAAAGTCATATTTCTTTTGCATTTTGCATGACTGTAGGGCCTTCCACTCTCGCCTGTCTGCTCCTCTCACATCACGCCGCGTTAAGTGGAGCAGTTCTGGGCTGCAGGTTTCGCCTCGCTGCCGCCAGAGAGTGTCTGTGCCAGATAGCGTAGCACGATTACGCTCAACAGAAATATTCTGCAGACAGCAGTAGCAGGAGAATAAAATATCTTAGACCTCAGTGGTTGCCTGCGTGTACACTGGCAATTTGCACCTGTCGTTTGGCTATAGGAGTGGAAGAAAACGTGTTTGGAAACATATGGAGTGGAGAAACATTATTATTAAGGGTTTCAGGGGAATGTCCTCCATCTTTTAAATTTTTTTTTACTACTACTGTATAGTAGTCAACATATACTGTAGATATCACAGAAACAATGCTGTTGTTTATTGGTGTATCAAAACATTTACTATAGTAACTAAAAAACATAACTTTTTTGCATATTTGTAAGAAAGCCTGTCCCTTTAAGAGTAAATGATGAGGGCACAGCTAGCATGGGCTTGCCGAGTGTTCAATGTATTACCAAGTTCAGCTCGCCATCTGCTGCTTTGGCCACAATCTCTCGTTTTTATGCTAGCTCTGTAACAGTGGTAGCTACATTTTTGCCAGTCCATGTTAGCTGGCTAGTCTTGTTGTAGCTAGCTACCTGTGTTATCACAACAGATCATCATTGTATTATCATAACAGATGAGAGTGGTTTCTTGCTTTGTTGTGCTTCCTAGTATTGAGCCATTGAATTCATGTTTATTATTTCCAGACCACATCGTGTATAGATAAATGGATAGGTTATTGGATAATCATGGCTGAGTGATAATGGCACAGAAGTGTGAACCTTTGTTAGTCTACGGTCAACATTTAAGGCCCTAAACTGAGGTACTGTCTCTCTCAAAGTCTCTCTAATAGGAGTACAATCTCCATATCTCTGCCTACTCAAATCAGGGTAATAATCTCAGATGCTTTATCCTCTTCAACATGGTCCTTCAGAGTCGGATTAAGTAACCACCTAAAGATATGGCAACAGCACATAAGTACACACCTGACTCATCCGTGCGGCCCCGTAATCCCAGAGAGAGACATCCCTCAGCATGCCTAGCTGACGATGCAGTTGAATACCTCCTTCACCAAGAACAACACTCAGCCACAACACAGCCATCCCTCTCCCCAGGATGACGGAGTAGTCAAGCAGACATCAGAAAGGAGTGTACTCAGTTTCAGATCTAGTACCCGCTGAGTGAGCCTATTCCCAGCCCTTCCGACCTCCAAGCAGCAACAGAGGAGGTCAGAATGAAGCTTCCTCAACGTCAGTTTCAGGAAGATCATCGTGTTGACATGGTGTGTCAACGCCTTGACACCCAAGCCAGACGCTCAGCAGCAAAAGGAGGAAGCTCACTGAGCCCGTAAAGCAATAACTAGACAACTGACAAGGCAGCGGCATCTTAAGAAAACAGAGAATGAACTAGCCAAACTCGTCATATCGTTCCTTAAAGAGAAAGAGGAAGATGTTGTTACCCCCAGAGCCCCAACAACTCATGAGCCAGATAACGACCAGAGGAGAACCTCTCCAGCACTAAGTCATCCAACTCATCACAGGAAAGCTTTGTGTCTTTGCCACAGGAAAAACCACAAAACACCAATCCAAAGGGAAGAAGCTCCTCACCTCCCCTTCATCTCCCTCCATGGTACCCTGGACCAGCAACCAAGCTCCAGCTGGCTGACCCAGCATGACTATCTCCACAACCAGCTCCAGCACCCACAGTCCCACATCCCAGCTCCAGCATCTGCAGTTCCACACCCCCTCTCAAACCCCTGTGGTTCCACACCCTGCTCCAGCTCCCGTGGTTCCGCACCCTGCTCCACATCCAGAAGTGCCTGTTCCAGGATTTCCACCATACCCGGTTACGGTAGCACCCTACTTCCATCCGGGTTATCCCAACCCAGCACAACACTCCAGACCAGACACTTCCCTGTACCTGCTCTGCCACCTATCATGGAACATCTTATTGCCTCATCATACGGCCTTCCAAAGTTGTTGATGCCCCATTTCAAGAGCAGCAGAAATAGTGAATTTGCATTCCTCAAAATGACACTGGTGAACATGACGAGCAATCACAGACACCTGAATGAGTTGTACAAGCATCAAGTGCTCCTTGGACACCTAAAACTACCAATTGCACTCCAGCTCTCCAAGACCTACATGCATGAGCCGAGACCTTACATTGCGGCCTACAAGCCTTGCAGGATAAGTACGGTCAGCCCCGGCAACTCATCCAGTATGAGCTAGCCACCATCCTAAACTCCCCCACCGTCAAGCTTGATGATGCAGAAGCCTTTGATGATTTTGCACTGTCTACCTACGCCTTGGTAGGCATGCTTAGATCACTTGAAGGCCAGAACGTCTACAAGCTCAGACGCGGATCCCATGTCGACCGGCTCTTAAGAAAGATGCCACAGAACTACTGGTATGTCTTTGTAGTGTATTGCTTTACTCACAGCATTCTCAAGACAGGCACAGACCAAATATACACCTTATCTGACCTGGCGGCCTGGTTGCAGAGGAAGTCCCAGGCTAAGCTTATTGTAAGCAGAGCTGTGGCCCTCTACGAATGTGTCACGCTCAAGCCCACTAAGAAAGACCAACGTGCCTCTTCTCGACCAAAGAAGAGATCCGCTTCGACCTACTTCAACTCAAGTGAAGATCCCAACTCTCAGGAGTCTGCATCATCCATTCCCCCTTCCAAGCCCAAGCCATACTGTCCTCATTGTGATAACAAAGAACACTACCTAAATGTTTGTCCCGAGTTCAAGAAGCTGAACACAGGAGAGATCATTGAGTGGATAAAGGACGGACAACTGTGTTGGAACGGTGGACGATCCCACAAACTGGATGCTTGTGTAACGAATCTCTTCGTCGTCTGAGGAGGAGTAGGAAATATCGGACCAATATGCAGCGTGGTAAGTGTTCGTCACAATTTATTTGACTGAACGCACAAAACAAAATAACAAAGTGAAATGGAAGAAACAAAACAGTTCTGTAAGGTGACATACACTAAACAGAAAACAACTACCCAGCAATCATAGTGGGAACACAGGCTACCTAAGTGTGGTTCTCAATCAGAGACAACGATTGACAGCTGCCTCTGATTGGGAACCATACCAGGCCAAAAGCAGAAAAACAAAACATAGAACAAAACCATTGAATGCCCACCCCAACTCACACGCTGACCAAGTTAAAACAGAGACATAAAAAAGGAACTAAGGTCAGGACGTGACAGTATCCCCCCCAAAGGTGTGGACTCCGGCCGCAAAACCTAACCCCATAGGGGAGGGTCTGGGTGGGCATCTGTCCACGGTGGCGGCTCTGGCGCGGGACGTGGACCCCACTCCACCATAGTCTCGGCCCACTTAAGTGGCGCCTTTGGAGCGGTGACCCTCGCCGCCGACCTCGGACTGGGGACCCTTACAGCGGGCCCCGAATAGAGGCACGCACAAAACAAAATAAAAAAAGTGAAATGGAAGAAACAAAACAGTTTTGTAAGGAGACATACACTAAACAGATAACAACTACGCACCAATCAAAGTGGGAACACAGGCTACCTAAGTATGGTTCTCAATCAGAGACAACGATTGACAGCTGCCTCTGATTGGGAACCATACCAGGCCAAAAGCAGAAATACAAAACATAGAACAAAAACATTGTGAATGCCCACCCCAACTCACGCCCTGACCAAGCTAAAACAGAGACATAAAAAAGGAACTGCGGTCAGGATGTGACAGCTTGCAACCTCAAATGACCCTGCAAGAAATGCAACAAGCTACACCTAACAGTGCTTCGTGAATCCTTCCAGCAAGACCAGAAAGTTCTAGTACACAATGGAGATGGAGCCATGGAGACATACGCCGTGCTCAATGATGGCTCAGAGGAAAGCGTTGGCCTGCCACAAGTTGTGTTACAACTGAACCTCACTACTGAACCTGAGAGACTCACCCTCAAAACTGTTTGCCAAGATGTTGTACAAGGTGCCTTAGTGATGTTTCCCCTCTGCTCGAACCCTCCAAGAAGTATCAGATGCGTCAGGCATCCACCGCCGACAACTTAGGCCTTACCAAACACTCCGATTCAATTGCAGCTCTCCAAAGGCATCACAACCACCTCTGGAACCTTCCCAACCTCTGCTGCTGATCGGTATCGTACATGCCTCACATACTGATAACTTTCCAGCCAGTATGTGAAGGCCCATCAGGTGGACCCATCGTTGTCTTTACAAGGCCCCACCACAGTCCCGCCTGCTCTTGAGCTCTTCAGAAATATGGTATTCCCCAAACAAATGTGGATTTCCCCCAACAATGGCCAACAATGATCTCTGATGAGCTGGAGCCCATTAACAGCAAACTGAAGGAATCAGCCTTCCATGGACCTGTGTCCGTTAGTTCCAGTCCTCAGTTTCCAAACATCAGCAGGTTCACCAAATATAAAGTCCTCATGTAGGCAACAACCCGTCAATAGTTAAATCAGCGTTATTAAAGCATTTATGTATCTCGTTTTTGTGCTAGCTCTGTAGCATTGTTACATTTTTGCCTTTCATTGTTAGCTGCCTAGTCTTGTTGTAGCTAGATACCTGTATTTTTGTATCAGTCACTGTATTAACATAACAGATGAAAGCTGTATCTTGTTATTGTTATTGCTAAATTAATATTTGCCTTCCTAGTATTGATGCCATTGTATTCATGTTTATTATTTCCAGATCACATCGTGTTCGGATAAATGGATAGGTTACTGAATGATCATAACTGAGTGATAATGGCACAGAAGTTTGAACTTTTATTAATCTACGATCAACATTAAAGAACCCTAAACTGAGGTACTGTCTCTCTCAAAATCTCCATATCTCTGCCTACTCAAATCAGTGTAATAATCTCATAGGCTTCATCCTCTTCAACATTAATGAATATAGAATATTGACAATGTATTAACATTTCAAAACATGGTTTATTCCCCAGTTGAATAACAGGTTTAGAGTCATGCCTGAGGCACTATGTGTAACTGTCTTCAAAATGTCAATTGCAAGTTAATATTAGCTAACGTTAATTTGGTGCTGACATTTCCCTTGAAATGGCCTATAAGTCTTTGACTGTCTTTCTATTTGAGCGAGAGTAAAAAAAAACATAATTTCAGAGAATATAATTTCGGAAATATGACTGTTTCAATGAACACACCGTTTGGGGAATGGGAGGAGCAGCCTACACTCAAAGGAATATAGTATAATAAACCTAACAAATCACCTCAGAAGGAAATATATTGTAATTTATTTACTGTAGTCCCATGGGCACCGATATCAACAACAAACGATGTGTAGGTAATGATGAATTACCAAGCCTTATGATCAAAGCTGGACTTTCAAAAGGATTTCATTACGAGGCACCCTTCCTCTAGTGGTATTGTTGCAGCTCTGGTCTTTCTCATGCCTATCTGGGTTTGATTTTAGCCCCGGACACACAGGATACGTCTCCCAAGGCATTAGCATTCCCAGCAGTCCCCCAGCAATATTTCAACTCACATTAGTTTAAACTGACGTGCTGCTTAAACTACAGTACATGGGGTCTGAAACAAGCACCTCTTGCTAACCACAAACATATTATGTAAGACATAGTGGAGGGGCCCCAACGCCTTTTTCATCTATCCAACACCATGTTTCATATTCCTCAACACTATAACGTTACTCCTCTTAGGCATGAACATGCCAATTCCATTTAAGCCTTTTCTAATACTCCCACTTTTGTTCGTTTACAATAGGTTAAAAGTGTAATGATTGGCAGAACATCCTCAAATTGAAACTCAAGGCCCGTAGTGACCCTATTCAAACACAAGTCATTGTACAGTACAGTAACTAAAAAAATTGTCACACCTTGTAATCTAGATGAAGAAGTGTTACCGGCCTCCAGGTCGTGTTTAATTCAAACTGGTCATCAGCCCCCTGTTGGCTGTACCTACACCACTTTTTCCATTTCCTGTCCTCAAAGAACCAACTTCCTATTTTGTTCTCTTTGATGTGAGCTGTTGGATTGTGGGAACTGACCAGCATCAGTGTTATTCTGCGACCCATTAAGAGAGCAGGGGGACACTCTCTCCCAGAACTCTGCCTGCAGTGACAATTAGTAGTAATTGCAGTGTGGGTGAAAGCTTTGAAGACACAGTTTATCTTAAGACTCTCTGGCACTGATGACTTTAAGGACCCCTTTCACTTGTCATTAGCAATAAAGAATAACATTCATATTTATAAGGCAGATCCCTACATTAAGTACAAAGGGTAAATAGCTAATGCTAACTAGTTGTTTTTTTAAACACTCCCATGGCTTAGTCATAGTGTTATAACATGTATTTAGATAATTCATGCTAATGAACATAAAGTGATCTTGCAGGCATATTGCCATTGGCTATTGTCATCTAAAGGACAGACTAATAATGTCCAATATAGGATTTAATTATGTATTTACAGGGTAATTCATAAACAATTTGATGATATAATATTTCAGTGCCAAACCAAGAGGGAAATAACTAGAGTTAGCTTGCATGGTGAAAGCAATGGCAGAAGTTTGCACAGCTACCGAAATGGGTCACCCCACATGAAATACATTACCTTTGTGGAGACCTGGGCCTCCATTAGGACTACTGTTTGATCTCAATGGCACAAATTGATCCAAGGTGATGAAATTGTTAAGTAATTATGATTGATGATGACAAGTGGGCAAAATCATTTGTTATGTTTACATTCCCTTTGATTAAGTATTCTTGTTTTTGCATATAATCTGTTTTGGAATGTAATGAATTAGAATGATGTATTATGATGAATTGCAGTACATAAAAAAAAATGCATAGTACAGTAATCTAAAAAGAGTTTTAACTTTTAAATGTAACGTAGGTAAAATGACATGCGACAATACATGGCCACACAATTCAGGAGCAGCTAGTGCTGTGATATAAATGTGTTATAGCACAGTATAGCGTAACACTAGAGGAGTGATACAAATTAATATTGCACTTTAATACATTAATAATTATTCAAGTCACATGATCCTACAAATGCGGGAGAGGCAAAACGAAACCATGTTGCCCAGTAGGCTGGCGCCCAACCATGACCAAGCTCACCTCACCTCCACTGTGTACAGAAGTAGTTATTAACATGATTAGTAATGCCATGACACCTCCATAGACAATAGAACAAACCGACAAAAATAACATTTTCTTTTTCGATTCATAGAGAACATCAAACCGTTATAAAGAATTCATCATGGGCCCCTCAGATCCTCAAAAAGTCCTACAGCTGCACCATTGAGAGCATCTTGACTGGCTGCATCACCGCTTGGTATGGCAATTGCTTGGCATTATCAGGGATCAAAGTAAGACCCAGATGCAGACTGTCGAAGTAACACTGTTTAATGTAGCAAACAGGGGCAGACAAAGACAGGTCAAGGCAGGCAGGGGTCTAAAATCCAGGGTAAGGCAGAGGTACAGGACGGCAGGCGGACTCAGTCAGGGACAGGCAGGGTTCAGTAATCCAGAGGTGGAGCAAAGGTACAGGACGGCAGGTAGGCTCAGGGTCAGGCAGAGAGGTCAGGCGGGCAGGTACAGGGTCAGGACAGGCAAAAGTCAAAACCGGGAGGACGAGCAAAGAGGGGCTGGGAAACGATAGGAGCTGACAGGAAAAACGCTGGTAAGCTTGAACGAACAAGACAAACTGGCAACAAACAGTAAGTAATTTTAGTAATTTTTCCAACAATTGCTTACAGACAGTGAATTAGAAGTGAAATAATCTGTATCACAATTCCAGTGTGTCAGAAGTTTACATACACTAAATTGACTGTGCCTTTAAACAGCTTGGAAAATTCCAGAAAATGATGTCATGGCTTTAGAAGCTTCCGATCAATTGGAGGTGTACCTGTGGATGTATTTCAAGGACTACCTTCAATCTCAGTGCCTCTTTGCTTGACATCATGGGAAAATCTAATGAAATCAGCCAAGACCCCAGAAAAAAAATTGCAGACCTCCACAAGTCTGGTTTATCCTTGGGAACAATTTCCAAATGCCTGAAGGTACCACATTCATCTGTACAAACAATAGGTAGCAAGTTTAAACACCATGGGATCACGCAGCCATCATACCGTTCAGGAAGGAGACGCGTTCTGTGAATGTGCAAATCAATCCCAGAACAACGGCAAAGGACCTTGTGAAGATGCTGGAGGAAACAGGTACAAAAGTATCTATATTCACAGTAAAAATGAGTCCTACATCGACATAACCTGAAAGGCCGCTCAGCAAGGAAGAAGCCACTGCTCCAAAACCGCCATAAAAAAGCCAAAGATCATACTTTTTGGAGAAATGTCCTCTGGCCTTTTGAAACAAAATAGAACTGTTTGGCTATAATGTGTAACGTATCTCGTCCTCCTCTTCTGAGGAGGAGTAGCGAGAAGGATCGGAGGACCAAAACGCAGCGTGGTAACTGTCCATAATTTTTTATAAAAACAACAGAACACTGGAACAAAACAAAATAACGTACATCAATTAAACAGTCCCGTGTGGCGACAAACACTGACACGGAAGACAAACACCCACGAAACACAGGTGGAAAAAAGACTACCTAAGTATGATTCTCAATCAGAGACAACTAACGACACCTGCCTCTGATTGAGAACCATGCTAGGCCAAACACAGAAACCAACTTAGAAAAACCAACTTAGACTGCCCACCCCAACTCACGCCCTGACCATACTAAACAAAAACAAAACAAAGGAACTAAGGTCAGAACGTGACAGTACCCCCCCCCCCCCCCCCCCCCCCCCCCAAAACCTAAACCTATAGGGGAGGGTCTGGGTGGGCGTCTGTCCGTGGTGGCGGCTCTGGCGCGGGACGTAGACCCCACTTCACCATAGTTTTTGTCCGCCTCCTCAACCGCCCCCGTGGCCTTTTACGAGCGGCGACCCTCGCCGCGCCGACCTCAGACTGGGGACCCTAGCTATGGGTCCCAAATGGACGGGAGATTCCGGCAGTGCCGGACAGGCGGGAGACTCCGCCAGCGCCGGACAGGTGGGAGACACCGACAGCTCCGGAGTGAAGGGCAATTCTGGCATCGCAGGCGTGACAGGCAGCTCTGGCAGCTCCTGGCTGACTGACGGCTCTGGCAACTCCTGGCTGACTGACGGCTCTGGCAGGTCCTGGCTGACTGACGGCTCTGGCAACTCCTGGCTGACTGACGGCTCTGGCAGCTCCTGGCTGACTGACGGCTCTGGCAGTTCCTGGCTGACTGACGGCTCTGGCAGCTCCTGGCTGACTGGCAGCTCAGGACAGACTGGCGGCTCTGGCAGCTCAGGACAGACTGGCGGCTCTGGCAGCTCAGGACAGACTGGAGGCTCTTGGAGGCTCAGGACAGACTGGCGGCTCCTGGCAGGTCAGGACAGACAGGCGGCTCTGGCAGCTCAGGACAGACGGGAGACTCTGGCAGCTCAGGACAGACAGGAGACTCTGGCAGCTCAGGACAGGCGGGAGACTCCGGCAGCTCAGGACAGACGGGAGACTCTGGCAGCGCTGGAGAGGAGGAAGGCTCTGACAGCACTGGACAGGCGGGAGCACCTGTAGGGAGAAGACGGAGAGACAGCTTGGTGAGGGGGGCTGCCACCGGAGGGCTGGTACGTGGAGGTGGCACCGGATAGACCGGACCGTGAAGGCGCACAGGAAGTCTCGAGCACGGACCCTGCCCAACCTTACCTGGTTGAATGCTCCCTGTAGCCAGGCCAGTGCGGCGAGGTGGAATAGCCCGCACTGGGCTGTGCTGGAGAACCGGGGACACCATGCGTAAGGCTGGTGCCATGTACACCGGCCCGAGGAGACGCACTGGAGACCAGATGCGCTGAGCCGGCTTCATGGCACCTGGCTCGATGCCCACTCTAGCCCGGCCGATACGAGGAGCTGGGATGTACCGCACCGGGCTATGCACATGCACCGGGGACACCGTGCGCCTCACGGCATAACACTGTGCCTGCCTGGTCCCTCTCTCTCTCCGGTAAGCACGGGAAGTTGGCGCAAGTCTCCTACCTGCCTTTGCCACACTCCCCGTGTGCCACCCCCCAAGACATTTTGGGGCTGCCTCTCAGGCTTCCAGCCGCGCTGCCGTGCTGCCTCCTCATACCACCGCCTCTCGGCTTTCGCTGCCTCCAGCTCAGCATTGGGGCGGCGATATTCTCCAGCCTGTGCCCAGGGTCCCTTGCCATCCAGAATCTCCTCCCGTGTCCAGGAGTCCTGCGATCGCTGCTTCTGCTGCTGCTGCCTGTTACCACGCTGCTTGGTCCTTTTGTGGTGGGTGTTTCTGTAACGTATCTCATCCTCCTCTTCTGAGGAGGAGTAGCGAGAAGGATCGGAGGACCAAAACGCAGCGTGGTAACTGTCCATAATGTTTAATAAAAACAACAGAACACTGGAACAAAACAAAATAATGTGCATCAACGAAACAGTCCCGTGTGGCGACAAACACTGACACGGAAGACAAACACCCACGAAACACAGGTGGAAAAAAGGCTACCTAAGTATGATTCTCAATCAGAGACAACTAACGACACCTGCCTCTGATTGAGAACCATACTAGGCCGAACACAGAAACCAACATAGAAAAACAAACATAGACTGCCCACCCCAACTCACGCCCTGACTATACTAAACAAAGCCAAAATAAAGGAACTAAGGTCAGAACGTGACATAATGACGGGGGAAGGGGGAGGCTTGCAAGCCGAAGAACACCATCCCAACCGTGAAGCACTGGGGTGGCAGCATCATGTTGTGGGGGTGCTTTGCTGCAGGAAGGACTGGTGCACTGCACAAACTAGATGGCATCATGAGGAAGCAAAATTATGTGGATATATTGAAGCAACATCTCAAGACATCAGTCAGGAAGTTAAAGCTTGGTCGCAAATGGGTCTTCCAAATGGACAATGACCCCAAGCATACTTCCAAAGTTGTGGCAAAATGGCTTAAGGACAACAAAGTCAAGGTATTGAAGTGGCCATCACAAAACCTTGACCTCAAATCTATCGAAAATGTATGGGCAGAACTGAAAAAGCGTGTGTGAGCAAGGAGGCCTACAAACCTGATTCAGTTACACCAGCTCTGTCAGGAGGAATGGGCCAAAATTCACCCAACTTATTGTGGGAAGCTTGTGGAAGGCTGCCCAAAATGTTTGACCCAAGTTAAAAAATTTGAAGGCAACGCTACCAAATACTAATTGAGTGTATGTAAACTTCTGACCCACTGGGAATGTGATGAAAGAAATAAAAGCTTAAATAAATCATTCTTTCAACTATTATTCTGACATTTCACATTCTTAAAATAAAGTGGTGATCGTAACTGACCTAAGACAGGGAAATTTTACTAGGATTGAAGATCAGGAATTGTGAAAAACTGAGTTGAAATGTATTTGGCTAAGGTGTATGTAAACTTCCGACTTCAGCTGTACATATCTACATGAATTACCTCACATCGACTCGGTACTGGTACCCCGTGTATGTAGTCAAATTATCGTTACTCATTGTGTATTTGTTCCTAGTGTTATTATTTTTCTAAAATGTCTTTTTTTCTCTCTCTTCATTGTAGGGAAGGGTCCCTAAGTAATAGTTTCACTGTTACTCTATACCTGTTGTTCATGAAGCATGTGACAACTAAAATTTGATTTGAAGAATCATACCATTTCAAAGTGGTTCCCCAGACCTCATGCATGCAGTCTAATAACATTCCCAAATGTGAGTGTGACATAGGGTGATATTCAACTTCTCATCCTCTTACAGAGGTGCTGTCACAGTGATTGGTGTAGCTTTCTAGTATCCTTACCATGATAGAAACCTGTCTAAAGACAAACGGGATGCCCTGAATGAAGTGTTCTACTCTCCCACAGAGCCTTACTGTTTGCCCCAGATATTCTATCCACAACAGCCTCAATTGAGCAAGGCAGATTTACATCAGCAGGGCATCTGTATGACTCACTGGCTAGAAAAACTCTCTAAATAAAGAATCAAAACAATCTTCTCCCGTTTCACTTAGTGCACCTTTTCTTCCCTTCCCTGTTGCAAGGGGGATGACCCAAAGCATTTTGTGTGCAAGCATGCGCTTCAGTGCCTCCAGAGCACGGAATGGAATCGTGTTCCACTTTAAAAACGTTAATTGTACATTTTTAATGACGCGGCTGATGGCTTAAGTGTGAGTGAGTAGCACTTACAAGGGGAGCTGTAACATTCCAGCAAACTTTCTCCCTGCCTTCAGTCACTCCTGATGGATTAAATAATTTGTCCTGGTGAATGAAGAATACAACTGTGGCTGTCCGTTGAGGACAAATTCTGACGAACTCCTGTTGCAATGAATGATTTTAATCGTCTGTTCACACTTGGACTTCAATAACTTTTAGTACATACGTGGTCCTTTCCCAACTATAATACATGTATCCAAGGATACTACATGTAAATGAGTGTAATTTGCAAAGGTTTGACCTCCTTGTTTGAACTCCTTGTTTGCTGGATACGTATTTTTGCATCACACATGAGTTGGCTTGCATTGAATGTGTTGCAGCGGCATGGGAGTCTCCTCAATTTCATGACTGATAACCACTACGATGGGATTATCTATTTTTATTTTAAGGCAGATAATAGAAGATTAGATAGAATATACTAGGATACTCTCTCAAACAGTAACCTAGTGTCCGGGATGGTAAACCTTGGCATGGTGCAGTTCATATTTATATAGGCCTGCTGTATATCAAATTACAACTACAGTGAACCCTCTTGTTGCACCCTGACATTGTTACGAAGGGAGCAGGCGGTTAACCACTAATCTATGTCCGAAGAGGATTTTTGGCACATTAATTCATTTTACTAGCAACATGTGAATATAGTACATAGTATGCAGTTGGGGGGGAGGGGGGGGGGGGGGGCATGTTCCCATAGCGATCCTCATGTGCTCTGTTAAGTCCTTAGAATTCCTTGTCTGAAATGCATTTTCATCAGATTAGGCTCATTGGCCTTATATGGCGGACACATGTTATGTACTCACTATATACAATGTTCAGAATGAAAGAATGTGTAAAGCGTTACATACACTACATGACCAAAAGTATGTGGACACCTGTTCGTCAAACATCTCATTCCAAAATCATGGGAATGAATGTGGAATTGGTTCCCCATTTGTTGCTATAACAGACTCCACTCTTCTGGGAAGGCTTTCCATTAGATGTTGGAACATTGCTGCTGGGACTTGTTTCCCTTCAGCCACAAGAACATTAGTGAAGTCGGGCACTGATGTTGGGTGATTAGGACTGGCTCGAAGTCAGCGTTTCAATTAATCCAAAAGGTGTTCGATGGGGATGAGGTCGGGGCGCTGTACAGGCAAGTCAAGTTCTTCCACACCGATCTCTCAAACCATTTCTGTATGGACCTCGCTTTGTGCATGAGGGAATTGCCATGCTAAAACAAGAAAGGGCCTTCCCCAAACTGTTGCCACAAAGTTGGAAGCACAGAATCATCTAGAATGTCATTGTATGCTGTAGCGTTAAGATTTCCCTTCAATGGAACTAAGGGGCCTAGCCCGAACCATGAAAAACAGCCCCTGACCATTATTTCTCCTCCACTACACTTTACAGTTGGCACTCTGCATTGGGGCAGGTAGCGTTCTCCTGGCGTCCGCCAAACCCAGATTTGTCCATCAGACTGCCAGGTGAAGCGTGATTCATCACTTCAGAGAACGCGTTTCCACTGCCCCAGAGTCCAATGGTGGCGAGCTTTACACCACTTCAGCCGACGCTTGCCATGGCGCATGATGATCATAGGCTTGTGTGCGGCTGCTCGGCCATGAAACCCATTTCATGAAGCTCCTGACGAACAGTTCTTGTGCTGACGTTGTTTCCAGAGGCAGTTTGGAACTCGGTAGTGAGTTTTGCAACCGAGGACAAACCATTTTTACGCGCTACGTGCTTCAGCACTCGGTAGTCCCGTTCTGTGATCTTGTGTTTTCTGCCACTTCGCAGCTGAGCCATTATTGCTTGTAGACGTTTCCACTTCACAATAACAGTCCTTACAGTTGACCAGGGCAGCTCTAGCAGGGCAGGAATTTGACTAACTGACTTGTTGGAAAGGTGGCATCCTATGACAGCTCCACCTTGAAAGTCTCTGAGCTCTTCAGTAAGGCTATTCTACTGCCAATGTTTGTCTATGGAGATTGCATGACTGTGTGCTCGGTTTTATAAACCTGTCAGCAACGGGTGTGGCTGAAATAGCCAAATCCACTCATTTGAAGGGGTGTCCACATACTTTTGTATATATAGTGTACCATTATATTCCATTTCCCATGAGCAGCCCTTTACACTAGCTGTCAAGTGTTGAAACGGGAAGTTAAAAGTGTCTCAGATGTGAGCTAAGCGGTTTAGCGCACAGACAAACTATGTTTTTTTTAAGGTAATTAGCTTCTGCTCATTGCTGTCATATCCATAAGTGCAGTTGCTCTTGAAAAAATGGGACAAGAAAACAAGAGCTCAGGCATCCCTCTGGGTCAGTGCCCACCAAGGCCTGGATTACAGCACCAAAGGAACCCTGGGAAGCGTATATTGATTTGACCTGACACTTGCTGCCACATTTAGCCTAGCCGCAGCCTGACTCGCAAAGGCTTCAAGCAGTTATCTGCCATATCCTCCGCTATCTTTTAAGAGCATTGAGAAATTACCTCACGCCGTAGAAGATTTATCATCACATAATTATCTCAGTGCACCTAACAGCAGATCGGTTTTGACTACTAATACGAGCTTAAAGTTCATGTGCAGAGGATTACGCTTAATTAACTTGTTAGCTTGTACACGCTATGATGAGCATTACATTTTTTTTTATTTTACCACGTTTATAATAGAAATTGTCCAGGCTCGGTGCATGTGTATTATGTTATACCTTCATAACAACTGCAGGGTGGCATGGGCAACAGTTTAGAATGAGATATTGCTTTGACAAGTACAGCAATTATGTGTCAAAGTGACAGGCGTTTGGAGTGTCTTAAAGGTGCTGTCTGTAACATTCAACAATCATGTCGACTTCTCTTTGGTTTTTGAAGAATATTACTTAAAAATGCCTGAAATAGCTCAGGGCTACTTTTTTGTCTCATCACAGCAGGGATGTGAAATATCGTTAACTCATTTATATTCCCGAAAACAAGAAGCAAGAGTGAATCTGGAAGACACTGCTGCTTACACAAATGTGCACATGAAAGTTTTTGCAAGGTTTTGCAATTGGTGCATATTCAAAGTTAGTTCCTCAAAAACGGCATACGTGTTTTGTCTTTAAAGGAAATCTCCACCCGAAAACAATCTTTTGGTATTTGTTTCATTAGTCCATTGTTGATATAGTTTGGCATGTCAGAAATCAAGTTTTCGAGATATGTAGCTTTCAAAATACAGAAAGTTACAAAATGCATCATACCGGGCCAGATTTCTGTATTTTGAAATGTACATCTTGAAAACTTGATTGCTGACATGCCAAACATTTTGGGACTATGTCAAAATGTATAAGGTAATGAACTG
This sequence comes from Oncorhynchus mykiss, assembly GCF_057628025.1. Classification (NCBI taxonomy): domain Eukaryota; kingdom Metazoa; phylum Chordata; class Actinopteri; order Salmoniformes; family Salmonidae; genus Oncorhynchus; species Oncorhynchus mykiss. Next base: position 28,392,522 of record NC_143030.1, read on the forward strand.
GTCCAGTACCTTATATTAAATTTGGACTTTAGGTAAGGAAAGCTGATCCACGGGAAGTGTTTCCCAGGCAATGGATTATTCCATGATAAACACAACTAGTCAGTCTTCCTTTTCGCTCCAATAATGAATTTACAGAAGTGATAAACAAAAAATATAATAGATCCGCACACAAAAATATAAATCAGTTTCACTGCACAGGGGATCTGCTCATAAACAGATGTTTCGACTTAACAGTCTTCTGATTCTGGTGACCAACAGGGCTCAATATTTGGTCCCCTGCTGTTGTAGCTATCATCACATTTCTACTGTACTCCACTAACACTACATCATTAGTCTCGTTTTCACCCTCTTATTATCTAATACAATCTGGAGATTACCGGGAAAAGATGGAAGTTGACTAAATGACCTCAATTGCATGTACGTTAGCACCAGAAGTATTATGCTGCCCTGTAGGCCTTAGCAGCCAACGTCATATTCTCAAGTGCCTGGTGCTTTTACCTCATTAACCATTGTACCACTTGCCTTATTTGTTATGTTCAGTGAAATTTAGTGCTTGATTAAATCAGACATTTCACATGCCCATTGGACAATTACACTTCTCCAGTTGATTGTAAACATCACAACATCTTGTGATGTATTGATGTGGAACCAGATGGATCTGGGTAACTACCCTATTAAACAGGCAAATCTTGGCCAATATTAGGCTGAAACCAGCCTGCACTTTACCCTATGGAGCACCCATTAGCTCAAAAGGCCCCAATGTCGTCTTATTTAATTTGAGTTATAGCACTTTCAAAGCCTTGGCTTTTGCATCCTTGGCTATTTGTCATTTAATATCCCTCTCTGGGCAACATTGGCAACATCATAAGGAATCTTCATCTGCATTTGTGTCAGCTACAAATGCAGTTATGGGGCTTTGCTGGGACGAAATTCACAAAGACAGCTTCACACTCGCCAGGGGTGTTTTTCTAAGATCAGGCTGGAATCAGAAGTTTTGTCAGTTTCAGTTAACCAGGGCGCTGCTAAATGGCTTAGGCCAAGCATCAGTGCACTCAGCGAATGCACTGAGATATTGCTGCATGACAGCTAAAGTAGCCGGGTGCATCACGGACATGTACCCAGCTTCCAGAGCCCTCCGGCTTTTCTCTTCTTCCTGACTCACTTTTAAGTGTTTTATCCGTGGGACACGGCAATAATGTGCATTAAGATCAAGAACACTTATTTTGATTGCGCTTTATGTTTTATTCCTGCCCTTTAATTTGGCTGTGTCTAGACTGTGCTGTGTCTAGAATAGCTCACATATGCAAGAGAGAGAACCCCCCCATTGCGAGAGAGCAGTTGGGTGTATGAGCTTCAGTGTATTAGCACAGTCCCTCCCATGCTTATTCACTCTGAAAACCAGAGGGCACTGAGAAATCTTTCCTCAACAGATTGCAAAGAGACGAAACGTACGTACATAGTGCCATAAGGGACTGAGTTCAGAGGAAAAGTGCTGTACAGTGTGTAATGCATTTGATGTTGGAAGGACACATATGGCAGCTCTTGCTTTAGCCCCTGTGGCTTATTCAGACAGGCAAACCTCTGCAACGTCTGTTCAGTAGTGACACAGTCACAGCTACAGGCTGCCTCAGGAACATTCAGGGCAGTCAAATGCCTGAGCACGAACACTTGACATCAACTGTGAGTCAGTCGACTGTGTATAATAGACAACATGACACTCTTCATAATTTTCATCATAGTTTATGACAAATGATTTGTTCTAATTTTGTGCAAGGCATTTTAGGAAGTATAGTACAGAATGGTTAATAGTTAACGGGTTTGAAAAGTAAATAAATAAAAAAAATTGGAAGAAAGTGTATGAATAAATTTACCATGTAAATGGTCCAAAAATTCAAATGTTGTGCATTTTTTAAATGTTTGCATTGCTTTCTATAGAAAACAAGACAAATTAGTACAGGCTTTTCACCAACATAACACTGTGTACACTGAGTGTACAAAACATTAAGAACACTTGCTCTTTCCGTAACAAGGGAGGGTGGGGGGGGTGTTGTCATTATGCTTAAAAAAATAAAGCCCATTGTTGTCTGGCCCTGATTTGTTTTTAAGCCAGCAAAGATAGAGACAAGGCTGATATCAAGATCTTGAAGCTTTTACACAAGATATTGAGAACACTAAACCCTAAAGCCAAAACGAGAAACTGAACATGAATTGGGGCTGTAATAGAATACTGTTGGTGACATGCTTTCTCCAACGATCACAAATACATCCTGATGTAGAACAGCCCAAATATTAATAAATACCTATAATAATACCTATAAGCTGCAGGCACACATCCCCCCCCAAAAGAGGATCACATTTTAGCAGACAGTCACAGTCACTGTAAATCTTAGTCAGACAGAGTGTTGACACATGATCTACGATCTCAGTGCATCACAGGACACCATCTGATGCCAAGTCCAACACAACAACATGCCACCAAAGTGGCTCGAGTGAAATGTGACCGTACATCTGCCATGGCGTCACTAAAACAGCTTGCAAAATGTAATACAGGTCTTTTACAAAAAGTAAGCAATCACATTTTTGTTTTGCACATTGAAACTACCACTGAAGCCTAGTCATCTACTTGCTATCTGTTTTAATGTGTTTATACTTCAAGCATTTATTCATTATTGCACTGCGGAAATAATGCACACTCTTGAGTGTTCAGTACAATGCATAGCCTAAAGAAAGAGTTCATAAAAGGTTCCCTGTATCAAAAGCAAGCATAATGTTCACAAGCATGTATATGGTAGGCTAATGTGTTATGTAAGTGCATGAGAACTTCAGATCAAAAAGGGCTGCATCACCAGTGCCTAGGGGCTGGGTCCAATTGAATGGAATAGTTACTGCACTAAGTACATTTATGCAAAGGCAAAAAGTACTGCCTAATGACTAAAAGTGTTTAATGTAAATAAGACTCAATTACAAAACCCCATAACCCACATTGTAGTGCTATTAATAAGGCATTTCGCTTATTTACCATACAAAACAATTGCTATGCATTATAATGAATTAACATCTCAGGTCATATAATTTTTTTGTGTGTTGTATAACCCATGTTCATGTATTGTATTCACAGCGAGTTCACACACACACACACACACACACACACACACACACACACACACACACACACACACACACACACACACACACACACACACACACACACACACACACACACACACCAAGGATAGGGCCATGGTGGACTATGGAATTCATCTCCTGCTATGTTAACTTTACAAAAAATGTTAATTTAATTTCGCTCAAGCAAATGATCCGATTATGACTTTTTACCTTAGGCATATGCATTCATTACTATCTTCCCAAGTGCCCTAATGTTCCCACAGACTTCAGAGTCCACTTGTATTGTTTGAACTTCATTTGCTTCAAGGCATGCACCTATTCAACCTTGGTAAATTGGGTTGGACTGTGGATGCATGTAAATAGATTTTTAAAGTGTCAGTTATTTTAAGCAAGGAAACACATAAAATTGGTCGAGACTAAACAATCAAATAATGATTCTTACAGAGCCCAGTTTGAACTACTTTATCATGCTTAACTAAGGTTAATTTGACAGCATTACTGGCTATGCTACTGAACATTACGTTTATGATCAAATCATTTTCGCTTTATAATGCAAAGACGAGGTACATTCTTCCAGTTTTCCTTAGTTGAGCTACACACTACTACAATGTAGTAGGATGCTTCTCATGCTGCAATTTGATCTGAAGTGGTTGTGCCTCAGGCTCCTCAGACCTTCTGTTGGGTTAGACTGCTCCGCCTCACTGCCGTCTGGGTTCTGTGAACTGAGTGCCCTATTTTTCACCATTGCTCTCTATGAAATCCTCTCAGGTGTTTGGCAAAAACGTCTGGATGTATCGTACAGCATACAGCTATTGTCAGATGGAAGACGAAGGCAGACTTTTGTAATTTTCCTCTGGGTTTTATAGTATCTGTCTCAAGGGGGCAGAACTCACATGAGAATAACAGAATGTCTACGTTACAGAGAGGTTGTTTGATGCTGCGTGTTTGTCATCAGTCAAATACATACCTCCAGCAGTATTCTATTTCTTGTGAAAAACATGTTTGAAACCAAACTCTACCACTAAGGTTAAGGTGATGTGTACACTTCTGCCTAGTTTAAGTTTATTTACAGCAGGCCTATGGATTAGGTGGATTCAGAGTCCAATTTTTACAATTTCATACCTTTCTGAAATGAATGTGAAAATTAGTTTTAGGCCCCGCTGCCTGCCCAAGCCCCATAAAGTACTGTATAATACAGCAAAATAAATCCTTCATTCAAATCACACCTTCCCTTTCAGTGTTTGATAGTGTTGCCAATTGAAATAAGTAGGTAAGCTTGAATTGGGTTAACACTGGGTAGAGGGTTAGCTGTCTCACACATTTAAGCTGCTCCTCTGCCAAGAGGAGGGGCTCACTAGGGTCAGGTTTTGACCTGGAAAAAAAGGCCCACTCGTTATAGGGCCTCGCCTTTGGACAGGAACAACGAGGAAGTAGCAGAGCGTTTCAGAGACGGATCAAAACAAACAAAATAAATACAAACTTGGCGGCTGTATCTCAGTCATCATTCACAAGGGAGTCAAATTAATCTTAGGGTCACGTCTGAACAGGCCTTTTTGTACAGTGACCTCCGGTCGTCATGCTTCTAGAGGGAACACCAAATAAATCAATAGAAACCCACCCATCCTTCCATAAGCCTCCCCGGTTCATAAACCCCTGGTGGTCAATCAAGCCGTAAGCGCCCTCTTTAGATTCTCAAGGAAGTGACTTCCACAAACGAGCAGCTGTATTTCGTCTTGTTATATTTCCATTGTGGTCAGGGATCCCAACACTATTAAAGTGGAATCACCTTAACCCAGTTGGACCTGCTTTTGTTATAGTTGAGGAGTTTTCGACAACGAACGATCTGCTGGTTTTTGTATGCGTTCACGCTCGACTTGGCACATTATCTCTGCTTCACGTGTTTCACCCAAGTTTGTTCAGGGTCTGTAACAAAGAAAGTGGCTTATTATCGCCCGCTGGAGGAGTTGTCTGCACATGTACGATTCAGTAATTGCTGCCGCTGAACAAGCAGACTGAATTGGACGTGACACTGAGCCATTATTAGGAAATCAAATGCTGTTTTTGCAATTATGTTAGTTTGGCTGAGCACAGTGAATCGCCCTTGTGAAGCCCATAAAAAGTTAATCTAGCCACAATCACAGGGCTTCAGCGGTACCACGTGAAGGACAATGAGGCCGCAGGAAAAGTTTGAGAGGAGCGACTCGGAGCTCCACTATCCAAACCCAGAATTGTGGTGCCTCTGAATGTGAATGGGGTGGGGGGGGTTTGTGAAATGGTGGACTGGACATTAAAGGTACATCCCTACCACAGTTTTAAAGTTTGTTTGTTTTGACTGTGGGGGCATCTGAGTTTATTTAATTATTTTCAACAAGAAAGGGTTATTTAGGGCATTGGTGGGACATTTCTACAACAGTGATGTGGTTATGTCCCATCCCATTCCCATTCAGAGGCACCACCAGTCTGGGTTTTGAATTGAATTCAAAAACATGAACTGATGGTACCATAAATTACATCTTATTTTGTTTTTTGTTTTAAAAGTAAAGCAAGAGAAAAAAGACATTGAACAAAACAAAGTTTGAAACTCATTGTTACATCCCTAGTAGGCCTACAGTACTGTTTATCAACATGATCATAGCATTGAATCTAAACACCGATAGTCAAATACTTCATAGTTCACCTGAAAGCTGCAACTGTTTTGAGTAGACAGCTGTGTTCATAATCAGTCCTGAAGTAGATATGGCTTGAGGAAGAGACTTTTACAGCTGCTTTGGGAATAAAAGCAGCAGATTCATTGAACTGAACCGAAGCATTGCTTTGCAGTAGACTCTACCTACCTAAGCAGCCCGATGCTAACATAACATAGCAGAGAAGAGCAGCTCCATGAAACTTTCTCAGCCTTCCTTAGTAATTGGTGACCCAGCACCCCAACTCACATGAGCAGGTCCCACCAAGGCAAACAGGTCAATCCCATATAGAATTGTCCTCAGACTCACTAGGAAGCATGTGACCTTCTTCCCATTATTCCCTCTCTCATAGTCAGAGAGGAAGTCCTTGGCTGGCCTCAGGCCCATGAGATTTCAGTTTGAACAGTGCACGCTGTTCAGTTTGTCTTGAGCATCAGTCCAGTCAGACGTACAGGAGCAGCCTAATGTCAGTGTAGGCCGACAGTAAGAGTCGGTAGGCCTGCAGTGCTTGTGTCCACTGTGTCCACACACAGTGCATATTTTCTATGAAACTTTTCTGCTATATTTTCTTGTGTTATGTAAGGGATCATCAATGAGGCTTTGTGCGGGATCATCAATGATGCTTTGTGCAGTTTTATGGAAATATACCATGACGCAGGAGGTGATACGGCTCCCGAGGCATAAATTGGGAAGTGGTATTTTCCATAGAAGTGGAGTTGATTATCCTGCTTATACCCCGGACTTAAACACAGACTAATAAACTCTGTTCTAATCTACAGTACCCTACTTTCATGTAGATGTGTACCTTCAGGCTATGCTCAAACATTACAAACCTACCTGAGGACAACAAAGTTTCTGCTCATCTTCCAAAAATTTCTGAAACCCTACCTCTTCAAAGAGTTTGCTAAATAATCCCATAGAACCCCCCACCCACCCCCCTTACCCCCCGCCCCAAAATAAAATAACTCACTTGCATTTCCTGAACTAACACTTGCACTTTGTACTTTTTTTCCTACTAGCACTGACTTTGTTGATTGAGAAAACATTCACTTACTATTACTGAGATTCAGGTAACTTCCAAAATAAAGGAAACACCAACATAAAGTCTCTTAATAGGTCACTTGGCCACCCAGAGCCAGAATCAAATCAAATTTAAATCAAATGTATGTATATAGCCCTTCTTACATCAGCTGATATATCAAAGTGCTGTACAGAAACCCAGCCTAAAACCCCAAACAGCAAGCAATGCAGGTGTAAAAGCCAGAACAGCTCCAATGTAACTTGGCATAGATTCTACAAGTGTCTCAAACTCTATTGGAACTGCATTGTTGAAGGGCTTGTATGTAAGCATTTAACTTTAGGGTCTACATCTGTTGTATTCCGAGCATGTGACAAATACAATTTGCTTTTGATGAGACACCATTCATCCATGAGTCCATCATTTGGTGTTTTGTTGATGGTGGTGGAAAACAGTCTCAGGCGCTGCTCCAGAATTCCCCATAAGTGTTCAATTGGGATAAGATATGGTGACTGAGGCAGCCATGGCATATGGTTTACATCGTTTTCATGCTCATCAAACCATTCAGTAAACACTTGTGCCCTGTGGATGGGGGTATTGTTATCCTATGGGGGCATAGCCATGGTAGCCAAAATAATAGCCAAAATAATGGCCTGCCCAGCATTTTTATACATGACTCTAAGCTTGATGGGATGTTAATTGCTTAATTAACTCAGGAACCACACCTGTGTGGAAGCACCTGATTTCAAAATATTTTGTATCCCTCATTTACTCAAGTGTTTCCATTATGTCAGTTACCTGTATGTGGTTGTCCCACAAGCTATTTTAAAAATGCACTATGCAGAAATTGCCAAGCCATTTCCTGGTTGCTAAAATTATAATATTTATCCTAATTTCAGTTTATGTAACATAACAAGCAGTCATTGTGTAGAGAATCATTGTTCCATCTAAACCGCTGTGAAATATCTTTTCCATAACCAAAAATATTGTATTTTCAGCTTTTGACGCTGGTGTACAAAACCGGAAGTCCATTCTCAAAAACTAAATTTAAGAACCATTTCATTCAATGGGAATGAAAGACCTATAACTCACATTTCTATATGAATTTGGTCAGGTCGCCCAAAAGGTTACATGTAGCTTTAAGATGAATGCACTGGATAAGAGCATCTGCTAAATAACTAAAATGTAAATGTTATGTGTTATTTATTTATAACAGACTGAATTACATGAATGATAAATGCACATCATTGTGGAGCAAGAGAGAGAAGTCCATGCCATTGGGTTATCTAAAAGGGATAGACCACCTAAACTACAATATTACTGAGAGAAAAAAAATTACTATGCAATGTGTATGATTTGTGCATGCAAACACTAAAATGCTAATTGGGATCCATCCACTCGAATACATTTTTGGTCATGAATTCTAAAAGGGTCTGTGTGAAGCCATGTTTGACTAAGTGTGGGTAGCAATCTCCCTTTGCCCATGCTTTCAAGGTAATGAAACACACAAGTAATTTCATAATTTGTGTGAATAATCCCTTTAAAATAATGTATATTTATGCATTATTGAAGTGCTTATAAATTCTTACCAGCAGTGGCTCAATGAGGGATATGTTTTCCAGGGTTTGGTCTAGCTTTGTGATTGAAGGAGATGATGTTTGGTCAGATAGGGTCAAGGGACAACAGCCTAGCAAGTACAGCAGACAGTGGTCAACTGTTTGGTATGTCAGGAATGCTGACATCTGGAAATATACACAAACACAAATCAGATTAGACCTCCGTTTACTAATCATAACCGAACATCAGCTCAAATGTATGTAGGGGAGATTGAAGAAAGAATTCTCATTGCTAGCTGAATACTGTGGAGTGGTGTCCATTGGTATTAAATAATGTAAGCTATTGCAAGCCTATACAGCATCCTACCATTAGCAAAGGAGATTGTTCTCTTCTTTCAAGGAACAGGCACAGTGTTGGCATACCTGTTAAGGGGTTACCTTAATGATATTCACAAGTTAACATCAATTGTGACATTGGTGGCCAAACAAGACATTGCAAGATATGACTGAACATTCAGTTTCAGATCAATTCATATCTAGGTAAAATGTAAGACAAATACTGAAGATAACAACTAGAGCCACAAGAGTAAATTGATGCCGAGCGCTATGTGAAATGACACACTTTCTAGTTCATAAAGCACGGTTGACTGGTACCACAGACTGACATATCACTGCCTCTGGTTCTACTTTAACAGATGCCATACGTGGTCGTGTGGTAGAGAGGGAGGATGCAGTATGGGGTTGGCTGGAATGGTTGTCTTGCCTGGGATGGCAGTTCAGTTGAATATGCAACATGGGCAACAACAAGTGAAATTAGGCTGCCCTCTTATGGCCAATGAGTTTCATTACATCTTTTAAAGAGACTAGGGACCCATTTACTACCATGTAGACACATTTTAGGAACACTTATTGTAAAGTGGAACTGTGACTGTCTGAGAATTAGATACCTTACAGTGTTATAAGAATTGAACTTACCTCATTTTGGAAGATTTAAAGGGAGGTCAAATTTAACTGAAGAGAATGTGTTAACAATGTTTCTCTCTTTTATTTAACATACAAAAGCCAGTAGTAGCAATAGTTGTTGTTATTTAATCATGTTTTATTATAAACACGTACAAATATGTGAGGGTGGAGAGACAAATGGTTTGAGTCGTTCAACCTTCCGGTGTTGCATTATGGGCATAAAGTGAAGCAGCATAACAGGGCAAAAGCTTGAGAATGGGGGCTACCTTCAGGAGAAAACACTTTAAATTAACTATGCCTTGTTAAATTTACATATTGCTATCATGAACAACTTGATGGCCAGCCAACTAGCTATTTCCTCTTTAAATTCAGTTATGACAAGTTTGAAGCAACGGATAATAATGGTAACGTTAAAATGTGTTACTTTTATGATAAGATTATGTAAATCATATTCAACTCAAATAGTAGCCTGTCTTTGATCCTGTAATGCAGTGATCTCAAATCTGGTCCCCGAGAAACCCCAGGGTTGCACATTTTTTATTCAAGCCCTATACAGGCACACATGATTCAACTAATTATTAAGCCGTTGATTAATTGAATTATGTTTGCTAGTATTGAGTTGTAACAGACATCTGCAAACCTTGATGGTACTCAGGGACCAGAGTTGAGAAAGGGAGCTATAGGAGGAACGAGAGCCATAGAATTAGCCATAGAATATTCTATTTTATTGGACTGGAGAAGCTCTAATCAATTCTGAGAAGCCAGGTGGGAGCAGATCCATGGGCGCGGCTAAAGTAGCTCCACCACCATGGTTTCTCCTGCCTCTCCTCTCTGTTCTGGTTCTGCTCCCTAATGGCATAGCGCTCAAACTGGTTGTAGGGGTCAAAGCGCTCATAGGTTCCCATGGAAGGGATGTTATAGTCCTCCTCTATGTCAGGCTCCACCACTGACTTCTGCAGAACAAAGTCCACCCGGCCTGCTTTCTGCATGCGTGCCGGGAGGTGGATCTTCTTCATGGCCCTGGTGTAGCCTGGTGCAGAGGCAGTCAGGATGTGGATGCCAGCAGTTAGCATGCGCCAGTAGTCTCCGTTTTCAGCTAGAAAGAAAGGGTGGAAGGGAGAGAGGATCTTTTGACTCAATGGGTTACACACAGCCTGACATCTCAAACAGGACATGACTGTTATTTTACACAATTAAAATGGGATCTCTTAGAGCTTTAGCATTATAGAAAATTAAACTACTTCAAACTACTACTAAAATCCTCAAAGCTACAGTTGAAGTTGGAAGTTTACATACACCTTAGCCAAATACATTTAAACTCAGTTTTTCACAATTCCTGACATTTAATCCTAGTAAAAATTCCCTGTCTTAGGTCAGTTAGGATCACCACTTTATTTTAAGTATGTGAAATGTCAGAATAATAATAGAGAGAATGATTTATTTAAGCTTTTATTTCTTTCATTACATTCCCAGTGGGTCAGAAGTTTACATGCACTCAATTAATATTTGGTAGCATTGCCTATAAATTGTTTCACTTGGGTCAAACGTTTCGGGCAGCCTTCCACAAACTTCCAACAATAAGTTGGGTGAATTTCGGCCCATTCCTCCTGACAGAGCTGGTGTAACTGAGTCAGGTTTGTAGACCTCCTTGCTCGCACACGCTTTTTCAGTTCTGCCCACAAATGTTCTATAGGATTGAGGTCAGGGCTTTGTGATGGCCACTCCAATACATTGACTTTGTTGTCCTTAAGCCATTTTGCCACAACTTTCGAAGTATGCTTGAGGTCCTTGTCCATTTGGAAGACCCATTTGCGACCAAGCTTTAACTGATGTCTTGAGATGTTGCTTCAATATATCCACACCATTTTTCTTACTGATGATGCCATCTATTTTGTGAAGTGTACCAGGCCCTCCTGCAGCAAGGCACCCCCACAACATGATGCAGCCACCCCCGTGCTTCACGGTTGGGATGGTGTTCTTTGGCTTGCAAGCCTCCCCCTTTTTTCCTCCAAACATAAGAATAGCCATTATGGCCGAACAGTTCTATTTTTGTTTCATCAGACCAGAGGCCATTTCTCCAAAAAAGTACAATCTTTGTCCCCATGTGCAGTTGCAAACCGTAGTCTGGCTTTTCTATGACGGTTTTGGAGCAGTGACTTCTTCCTTGCTGAGCGGCCTTTCAGGATATGTCGATATAGGACTCATTTTACTGTAGGTATAGATACTTTTGTACCTGTTTCCTTCAGCATCTTCACAAGGTCCTTTGCTGTTGTTTTGGGATTGATTTGTACTTTTTGCACCAAAGTACGTTCATCTCTAGAAGACAGAACACATCTCCTTCCTGAGCGGTATGACGGCTACGTGGTCCCATGGTGTTATACTTGCGCACTATTATTTGTACAGATGAACGTGGTACCTTCAGGCGTTTGGAAATTGCTCCCAAGGATGAACAAGACTTGTGGAGGTCTACAACTTTTTTCTGAGGTCTTGGCTGATTTCTTTGGATTTTCCCATGATGTCAAGCAGAGGCACTGCGTTTGAAGGTAGGCCTTGAAATACATCCACAGGTACACCTCCAATTGACTCAAATTATTTCAATTAGCCTATCAGAAGCTTCTAAAGCAATGACATCATTTTCTGGAATTTTCCAAGCTGTTTAAAGGCACAGTCAACTTAGTGTATGTAAACTTGTGACCCACTGGAATTGTGATACAGTGAATTATGAATTAAATCATCTGTCTGTAAACAATTGTTGGAAAAATTACTTGTATCATGCACAAAGTAGATGTCGACTTGCCAAAACTATAGTTTGTTATCAAGATATGTGTGGAGTTGTTTAAAAACAAGTTTTAATGACTCCAACCTAAGTGTATGTAAACTTCTGACTTAAAATGTATGTATTCATCTAATAACTATCACTTAGATTCCCAAAGCATACAATAAAAATGACCAATCGCAATCTGTAAGGCAGACTATAGATATTACCTGTTGTGATGTCATGCCTTATTCCTCGGACAGATATCCTTGCACCTTTGATTCCATTCCCATCGGCATCCTTTACTATTCCCTTTATTCCACGGTGGACCTGGGAAACATTGAGAAGCAGTGTTAGTGGAGAAGTCCTCTCAGATCTGTTAAAAGGAGTGATTGAAAACAGAAGGGTTGATTGGTGGATGTTTTGGAATGAATTGCTGGGTTTGAGGTCTCTCACCGACTCCATGAATGTGAGCAGAGCCTCTTTGTTGTCCTGCCAGCCTGTGTATAACTCCTCCTCAGCTGGGAATTTATCACAGCCCAGCTCCACCGTCACTTCCAAACAGTTAGTGTGGAGGTAGTTGAAGTCCTGCATACCTGGCCACATTACAAGAGGAAATATGTACTAGTGAAAGAAATGACAAACTCATCATCATAGAAAGACAATAACTAGAAGCACCACCAGGTGGCTTTCATACTTCAAAATACAACTTGCTTAGTAAGTGCAGGTTTTCATTGAGCCTTCATCAGCTATTTTAATCTAATGTTATACATTCACTTCAACAGTCCTAGACTTATCGACTGATTTGATGTTGTTTTTTAAAGTAAATGTCCACTGAAAATCTAACTTATAAAAGTTAATATTCTGTTAACTCATACCCAAATAATGTTGTTGACTCATCTTACACTCCTATATGCTATTCGTGGCCAAAGCTTAAAGTGGAGAATGTATTTATTTATTTTTTAAATATTTTCTCATAGAGGATGATGTAAGGCTCCTGAGATTAGCATTTTTGGAAGGAAAACTATTCCAATTAGCGAAGCTGGGAAACCTATTGTTATTATACATTTTTTTCCCCTTGATATGGTCAAATAACTCAAGCATAGATTGGTAACTTTTTTCTAATTTGACACAGATACTTCAGGCCATATGTAACTTGGTCAAAAATAATGGCACTGATTGGCCTATAGGCGGCGCTGTTATTAGCAGTCTCACTTAAACCCTCATATCTGTCGCCCCATTTGACCTATAGACTTGAAACATTGTATGTAGGTGTCTTTCCTGATGATTAACATCATTTTTATTTTTTATTTTTTTTGGATTAACACATTTGTATCAAGGAAACATAAGGTCCATCAGTATAGATTTTGGAAAACCTTGGGAAAACTTCTCATGAACCATAAGACCAAATAACACCACATGTGTTATGTAGTAGGCCCATGGTACATCTCTTAATTTAGTTTGAGAAAAGCTAAGGCGTTGGTTAAGAAATGTCTGAGTTAGTGATAAATCAGGAAATCTGATTTTATGCATCCATTTAATTCCTTTTTAAATCCACTTCACAATGGCTTATCAACTTGAAACTTTTTAGGGTCATCAAAGACATTACCATGATGAGCCATGTTAGTTTGGCATTGATATCTTAAAGAATAAGGAAACTATTAATAATGAACTTTTTTGACTATGTAATGCTAATGCTTAAAATACACTGAATAAAAATATAAATGCAACATGCAACAATTTCAAAGATTTTACTGTGTTACAGTTCATATAAGAAAATCATTCAATTTAAATAAATAAATGAGGCCCTTATCTATGGATTTCACATGACTGGGAATACATATATGCATCTGGTCACGGATACTTTAAAAAAAAGGTAGGGGTGTGGATCAGAATATCAGTCAATATCTTGTGTGACCACTGTTTTTCTCATGCAGTGCGACGCATGTCCTTCATATAGAATTGATCAGGCTGTTGATTGTGGCCTGTGGAATGTTGTCCCACAGATTTCAGGAATTCTGTACAGATCCTTGCAACATGGGGCAGTGCATTATCATGCTGAAACATTTTGTGCTTATGGAACATTTCAGGGATCTTTTATTTCAGCTCATGAAACATGGGACCAACACTTTACATGTTGCGTTTATATTTTTGTTCAGTATTAAAAATTTTAAAAATCATCTAAAAGTCAGATTCACTCCAAATTTGGTCTTTGGACTCATTACAATAGTCCCTAAAGAGTTTGATAAAATAATGTTGATGCATTCAAAGATGTCCACACAATACCAGTAGATGCATATGAGTACATATGCTAATACGCTAAAATATGCTAAAGAAAACTTTCAAAAATCTTCTCATGAACCATGTCCAAATGGCACTACATTTAGAATGTAGGCCCATGGTGCATTTTTAAACATTTAAAAAAACATCTTAACTTAGCTTGAGAAAATCAGATTTTACGTGTCCATATAAAAATGTCCATTTGGCCTATTCAACTTGAAACTCGCTATCATGGATGTCCCTAAGACACTGAATTTGGTATTGATATCTCAAAAAACAAGGACATTTTTGACAACTCATTCTTTGCATATGAAACGCTTACGCTCAAAATCATCTGCAATCATCTTCTCCTCATGAACCATACATCAGATTCTCTCCAGGTGTTGTATTTAGACTCATTACATCAGTCTTTAATGGTTTTGAAAAATAATTGTTGCTGCATTCAAATATGGCTAGCACATCATTTTTAGCATTAGCATATTATCCTAATGCTAAAAACACAAACAAACAAAAAACTTCTCATGAATCATAAGTAATAGGGATGTATCGATTCGCTGATAAGCATCGGCCCCGGTTCAAATGTTTAATCCCGGTTCAAATGTTTAAGATATGAGTGCGTCGGTCCACGGGAGCCCAAACCGATCCAAACAGTAAGAAAATTGATTAAAACGCTACGAAACATTGTTCTGAAAATACAGATAATCTGTTGTGACTGAATTGATGCGTCCTATCCTTCAGCCTATCAAACTTTTATGGATTTAATTGCATATGAGATTTAAATATTTTTGGTAGTTCTGCTTTAACCAGTCAGTGCATTTGGTAATTTTTACATGGACAGGGTAGTTGTCATTTCATAACAGCAATACTTTTTGAGAGCCGCACTGGTTGGACAGCTCTCCTCAGTAAAGCTCCAAACGGTCAAAACCATTACCTTTTGAGACGGGGTGAAAACAAAAGCTGTGTTATATTAATTTGCCATGTACTGTATGTCATAGCTAATTTTGCAAGATAAATATTGACATGTTACTAGCTCAAAACATTTTAATCTGCTATATGACAAATTAATCAGTGGGTGATGTGGATTTCAGATAAAAAGTAGGGGGACAAAAACATAAATATGAATGAAATGAAATGATGAAAGCCGTAGCCATTCGACCCCTTTCCTAAAACACAAAGTCTAGGCCGGAGATATGACATAATATTGCCGCTGATCAAATATTCCCACAGATACAGTCACAACAAATAAATGAAAAGTGGACATCCTTATCTCATAGTGGTAGATGCTCAGTCTGCCCTAAGGCTTAAGCTCAGGTCCCTAGACACACATGAATCGTATCAAACTGAATCACATCGATTCGTTCCACTAATCAAACTGAACCGCACCAAATTGATTAAAACGAAAAGTATGGTCCCTGTATCGTATCGGAGCACATGTATCTAGATGTATCTAACGAATCGTGCTTGTAAGGAGAGATGCACATCCCTAATAAGTCAGATTGACTCCAGATATACTCAATGAATTAGCCTCTGATGAATTTGAGAATGATTAGTTGCTGCATTCAAAGTCGGCCACGCTAAACCATATCACACCAGGGCTATAAGAACTTAACTGATGGACATGGAGCCATGAAATTTGGTATGTAAACCTTATGTATATGTCCTTAGAATCTGTGTGGCTATAGTCACTGCAACCTTAGGTGGCTGCAACCGGTGGCACTATAGAGGTCATTGGCACCAGTGGCACCAATAACTATTGATCAAGCAGACTTTGTCTTATGCAAATTAATGCTAGACATAAATTATGCAGACGAACAACGTGAAATATCATGAAAATAAGATGAAAATATTCAACAAATCTTAGCATTAGTGAAATTGACCCAAGCATTGTATATAAACTCAAAACATTAAGTAATTACTTTAAGAATGAATACCTGCTGTATTTCAAGCTACAGCACTAGACTAAACTTCCTTGTGGTTTTGAGAGATAAACATGGTAATGCTTTCACTGATGGCACATAAAGGGAGATAGTTCCTACATGATGGAGTGCTTGCTTTGTTATCCAACTGATATTGTCTCCTTTCTGTCATCCTGTGAACCCTGTTCATTGCTGCTCGCAGCTATACAGTGCCTTGCGAAAGTATTTGGCCCCCTTGAACTTTGCGACGTTTTGCCACATTTCAGGCTTCAAACATAAAGATATAAAACTGTATTTTTTTGTGAAGAATCAACAACAAGTGGTACACAATCATGAAGTGGAACGACATTTATTGGATATTTCAAACTTTTTTAACAAATCAAAAACTGAAAAATTGGGCGTGCAAAATTATTCAGCCCCCTTAAGTTAATACTTTGTAGCGCCACCTTTTGCTGCGATTACAGCTGTAAGTCGCTTGGGGTATGTCTCTATCAGTTTTGCACATCGAGAGACTGAATTTTTTTCCCATTCCTCCTTGCAAAACAGCTCGAGCTCAGTGAGGTTGGATGGAGAGCATTTGTGAACAGCAGTTTTCAGTTCTTTCCACAGATTCTCGATTGGATTCAGGTCTGGACTTTGACTTGGCCATTCTAACACCTGGATATGTTTATTTTTGAACCATTCCATTGTAGATTTTGCTTTATGTTTTGGATCATTGTCTTGTTGGAAGACAAATCTCCGTCCCAGTCTCAGGTCTTTTGCAGACTCCATCGGGTTCTTCCAGAATGGTCCTGTATTTGGCTCCATCCATCTTCCCATCAATTTTAACCATCTTCCCTGTCCCTGCTGAAGAAAAGCAGGCCCAAACCATGATGCTGCCACCACCATGTTTGACAGTGGGGATGGTGTGTTCAGGGTGATGGCTGTGTTGCTTTTACGCCAAACATAACGTCTTGCATTGTTGCCAAAAAGTTCAATTTTGGTTTCATCTGACCAGAGCACCTTCTTCCACATGTTTGGTGTGTCTCCCAGGTGGCTTGTGGCAAACTTTAAACGACACTTTTTATGGATATCTTTAATAAATGGCTTTCTTCTTGCCACTCTTCCATAAAGGCCAGATTTGTGCAATATACGACTGATTGTTGTCCTATGGACAGAGTCTCCCACCTCAGCTGTAGATCTCTGCAGTTCATCCAGAGTGATCATGGGCCTCTTGGCTGCATCTCTGATCAGTCTTCTCCTTGTATGAGCTGAAAGTTTAGAGGGACGGCCAGGTCTTGGTAGATTTGCAGTGGTCTGATACTCCTTCCATTTCAATATTATCGCTTGCACAGTGCTCCTTGGGATGTTTAAAGCTTGGGAAATCTTTTTGTATCCAAATCCGGCTTTAAACTTCTTCACAACAGTATCTCGGACCTGCCTGGTGTGTTCCTTGTTCTTCATGATGCTCTCTGCGCTTTTAACGGACCTCTGAGACTATCACAGTGCAGGTGCATTTATACGGAGACTTGATTACACACAGGTGGATTGTATTTGTCATCATTAGTCATTTAGGTCAACATTGGATCATTCAGAGATCCTCACTGAACTTCTGGAGAGAGTTTGCTGCACTGAAAGTAAAGGGGCTGAATAATTTTGCACGCCCAATTTTTCAGTTTTTGATTTGTTAAAAAAGTTTGAAATATCCAATAAATGTTGTTCCACTTCATGATTGTGTCCCACTTGTTGTTGATTCTTCACAAAAAAATACAGTTTTATATCTTTATGTTTGAAGCCTGAAATGTGGCAAAAGGTCGCAAAGTTCAAGGGGGCCGAATACTTTCGCAAGGCACTGTATTTATAGGTCATATTTATTAGAAATCTGGAAACACTGGACAGTTACTTTAAACTCACCACCTGCGAAACTGTACCACTTTGCTCCATTAATGATGCCGTCCTGGCCGATGCTGCCAAAGTTCCCACACCTTTCAGAGTTATTTCCTGACATGGTGGCATGGGCATCTGCATATGTTCTCGCTATTTGCTTGAATACCTGCAGCAAAAAAATAAAACATATGTCTTTCTCATTCATAAAAAAAGATAACGGCAAGTTCTGTTTACTGTTAAAGCAGCATACCACCCTTGCCAGCAGCATACCACCCTCCATACCACTGCTGGCTTGCTTCAGAAGCTCAGCAGGGTTGGTCCTGGTCAGTCTCTGGATGGGAGACCAGATGCTGCTGGAAGTGGTGTTGGAGGGCCAGTAGGAGGCACTCTTTCCTCTGGTCTAAAAAATATCCCAAAGCCCCAGGGCAGTGATTGGGGACACTGCTCTGTGTAGGGTGCCATCTTTCGGATGGGACATTAAATGGGTGTCCTGAATCTCTGCGGTCATTAAAGATCCCATGGCACTTATTGTAAGAGTAGGGGTGTTAACCCCAGTGTCCTGGCTAAATTCCCAATCTGGCCATCAAACCATCACAGTCACATAATAATCCCCAGTTTACAATTGGTTCATTCATTCCTCTCCTCTCCCCTGTAACTATTCCCCAGGTTGTTGCTGCAAATGAGAATGTGTTCTCAGTCAACTTACCTGGTAAAATAACAAATCAATTAAAAAAATTGATTTGAAATGTTAGTTTGATTTGTTTGCAGCTAAAATACATTTCATTTACATGTGACCGCAAAGGAAATCTCCAAAATGAACCTTTTTTTTCTCAAGAATGTGGTAATGAATCATCATAAATGCAGAGCATGAACAATCAATTGGACAGCTCTCTGCAATAGACACACTTCAGGTCATAGAGTGCAGTCCATTCTGGAGAGTATTGTTCATGTTGGAGTGAAGGATACATTTTGCTGTAAGTCCTACATACCTGTTCGTCTGGCGTGGGGGAGAACATCTTCTCCTCTAGTGGGTGTTTGGAGAGGTCGTAGGGATAGGACACCACCAGCTCTCCTCCGTGGAAGTTAGCTGAGAGCACAAAGGGAATGGACCTGATCCACTTCATGACTGCGTATGTCTCTGGAGCTACCTGATTTATTTCAAACACATACAGACCGGCTTATAAATCATATGTCACCATCTTCAGCTGGTCATATCACAACAAAAATGAATGATGGCATGACAACAGGAAATGATTGGTGAAGCTCAAAGCTCAATTACATATCTTGATATCAAATATTGACGATACATCAATAAGGACACACAAACTTGATTTACTATTTAACGGATGCCCTGCTTGACTTTTCTTTTAAAAATGCAATAGTGTGCAGGAGTTCCTGCATGTGGACATTCCTAATTCTGCAGGAATGCCACCCCTCAAGCATCCCATTGGTTCCTTCATGATCACCCCCCATCGAGCATCTCATTGGTTCCTGCATGAATGCCTCCCGCCTGTCCTAGTTTAAAAATTGACAAATTGAAGTATAAAGCGGGGTTCCTGCAGATGCAGGAATGCCCCAAATTGCAGGCCACAATTGCACCCTTCTCAATTTATGCGGTACTTTGTTCTTTTTCTGTAATGCACTGTCCGCTCTACCTTGAGGATTTCCCAAACTGATACGTGAGAATAAAAGACCAAAGCCCCTCAGATCATGCGATTGTTATGTTCAGGCCTCTAATTGAACAGTGACACACATGCTCGGTACATGTTTGTGAAGACGTTTAATTTCTCTTGCATGCCAGCATAATTGAGGCCGCCGCAAATTCTCACCATTTATGTGTCCAGGTTAAACGTGGTGGGGTGTCTCGTTATTAACAAACAATCGGTTAAATTAATTGTTAATGCATAATTTTCTGACCTTTTATAAGCAATTAATAACCCCAAAAAACAATGTCATCATCGAACCGAACAACTGGCCAGAGATCAGGGCATTCCTCAACATTCCCCAGTGCAAGCTGAGAGTATTTTGCAAAACCAAATTGAAGTCAAAATGAGTGATGACATTGAAGTGTGTCGGCTGTATGATGATTTGCGAATCATAACTTACATTTGACCAGAAGCCTACTGCCTGTAGACAGAATGTGTTTGAAGTTATCATGTGCACCGAGAACAGCATATCCTGCAAAATGCATCGCCAGTGGCACACACACACTTCGCGCAGATAAGGACCTCCACAATGATGTGGTCGACTATCTCCAAGGTGTGTGCTTTTCCTGGCAGCCAGATGAGGCAATTGAAGGAGGATGCTGTGAGTGATTGACTGTATAGGCCTTCTGACCTCGAATTTAATAAAGCTTACTCTGTAATGGAATGATGCTTCTAATTGCGCATTTTAAATAAAACAAATATTCTGTAGATTATACGATAGATAGGCTATACTCTATGGCCGGATTGAAATTAACTTTTTTCAAAGCTACATTCATTTGACAGACCTAACTTGAATGATTGTCCCTCTTTCTTCAAATTAAAGGCCTTGTCTATGATAGGCCTATTCATATTGTCACGACTTCCGCCAAGGTCGGTCCCTCTCCTTTTTCGGGCGGCATTCGCCCGTCGATGTCACCGGTCTTCTAGCCATCGCCGATCCACCTTTCATTTTCCGTTTGTTTTGTCTTGTTTTCCCGCACACCTGGTTTGCATTCCCTCATTACTCGTTTTGCATATAACCCTCTGTTTTCCCCCATGTCTGTATGTGGAATTGTTATATGTAAATGTATGTGTACTCCAGGCTGGTTTGCACCGGGTTATTGCAACCCGTGTGTGTTTAGTTTTCTTAGTACCGTGTTCTGTTCGCCTCAATAAAGGGCACCCGTTTGCTACCCATTTCTGCTCTCCTGCGCCTGACTTCCCTGCAGACAGTTATGCACTCCTTTACACATATTTTGTTAAAGCCTATAGGCTACAGTGTATATATTCAGGTAATGAACTCATTAAACACTAACATTTCCTTTTATTACAATTATTTCTTGTCGCTCAATCTTGAATTAGAAAAAAATAAAATATTCTACTCTATTACCCTATATACAGTGCCTTGCAAAAGTATTCACCCCCTTGGCGTTTTTCCTATTGTGTTGCATTACAACCTGTAATTTAAATTATATTTATTTAGATTTCATGTAATGGACATACACAATATAGTCCAAAACGGTGAAGTGAAATTAAATAACTTGTTTCAAAAAATTCAAAAAAAGAAAAAATTGAAAAGTTGTGCATGCATATGTATTCACCCCCTTTGCTATGAAGCCCCTAAATAAGATCTGGTTCAACCAATTACCTTCAGAAGTCACATAATTAGTTATATAAAGTCCACCTGTGCGCAATCTAAGTGTCACATGATCTATCACATGATCTTAGTATATATACACCTGTTCTGAAAGGCCCCAGAGTCTGCAACACCACCAAGCAAGCGGCATTATGAAGACCAAGGAGCCCTCCAAACAGGTCAGGGACAAAGTTGTAGGGAAGTACAGATCAGGGTTGGGTCATAAAAAAATCTGAAACTGTGAACATCCCACGGTGCACCATTAAATCCATTATTTAAAGAATGAAAGAATATGGCACCACAACAAACCTGCCAAGAGAGGGCCGCCCACCAAAACTCATGGACCAGGCATGGAGGTCATTAATCAGTGAGGCAACAAAGAGACCAAAGATAACCCTGAAGAAGCTGCAAAGCTCCACAGCGGAGATTGGAGTATCTGTCCATAGGACCACTTTAAGCCGTACACTCCACAGAGCTGGGCTTTACAGAAGTGTGGCCAGAAAAAAATAAGCAAACATGTTTTGTGTTCGCCAAAAGGCATGTGGGAGACTCCCCAAACATATAGAAGAAGGTACTCTGGTCAGATGAGACTAAAATTTAGCTTTTTGGCCATCAAGGAAAACGCTATGTCTGGCGCAAACCCAACACCTCTCATCACCCCGAGAACAACATCCTCACAGTGAAGCATGGTGGTGGCAGCATCATGCTGTGGGGATGTTTTTCATTGGCAGGGACTGGGAAACTGGTCAGAATGTAAGGAATGATGGATGGCGCTAAATACAGGGAAATTCTTGAGGGAAACCTGTTTCAGTCTTCCAGAGATTTGAGACTGGGACGGGGGTTCACCTTCCAGCAGGACAATGACCCTAAGCATACTGCTACTGCTGAATAGTTATGCACGCTCAAGTTTTCTGCTTTTTTGTCCTTTTCTTGTTTGTTTCACAATAAAAAATATTTTGCATCTTCAAAGTAGTAGGCATGTTGTGTAAATCAAATGATACATACCCCCCCAAAATCTATTTTATTCCAGGTTATAAGGCAACAAAATAGGAAAAATGCCAAGGGGGGTGAAAACTTTCGCAAGCCACTGAACATTAAATTAAGTTTTTATCCTGGTGATGACAGGGATTGGATTCTACTTTTTCCAGTGCTGCATTCATTTGACAGACCTAACTTGAATGATTGGCCCTCTTTACATTCAGTAGTCTATTTCTCCTATAATGTCTTGTCTATGATAGGCCTTTTAATATTTGTATTGTATTAATATTTTGTTGAAGTCGAGTTAGGCTATACATTTAAGGAATGAACTGATTATACATTAAGTCAATAATTTTTTTACACAGTTTCTATTGTATCCTATTATACATCATATGTTAATAATACTGCTATTGATGTTTATCAGTGATATGTTCAGAATAAAGAAACTGTTACAAGATATACTGCCCATTGCTTAATTTCCCATGATTATAACAATTAACATTGTAACATCATCTGCATTCTTTTTCAAAATAACACAAGAAGGATTTCCTAGCGTAGATTTTCACTTGAAATAATATAACCCACATTAGGCCTAGAGCTTGCACAGGTGCGTAGGACAATGTGGTAAAGTACTCATTTTTTCCTTCTACACTATTTATGAAAAACCCTCTTACTTGGTATCAATTTGGATTCATTTGTTTTTCTGTTTTGTTTTTTTGCCTCACTTTCGGGAACAAAAATCAGTTAAACAGTAAATAAATGTTGTCTGTCCTAATGCCAAAATACACGTAAGGCATTGTCAATTGTCATGTATTCATATCCAGTAGCATAAACACCACACAATCAATGCAAACATGCATATAAATCGATAGGAATTCATACTGTACCTTATCAAACCAATAAGCGTCTGGGATTGGGATGTGGTCGCTACGGAAATGCCGGTGTCTGCGGCGGCCGTAGGCGACAGCGGTCAGGTCAGGGAAGTTCCTGTTCAGGTCAATGTTTTGGGCATTACCTCGACCCAGCGTCCAGCTGTAGTAGTTCTGAGCCTGTAGAGTTTCATACAGTGGGTAGTATACTGTAAGTATCGAGCAATGAATATTATATGATTGATATTTGATTGGTGTTGTTGACTAATGTGAATTCAGTGTTGAACACAGGAGGCTGCTGAGGGGAGGCAGCTCATAATAATGGAAACCATGTGTCTGATGATACCATTCCACTGATTCTGTTCCAACCATGACCACAAATCTGGGCTCCCCAATTAAGATGCCACCAACCTCCTGTGGTGCTGAATAAACTTAACGTTCCGACCTGCCGTTGAATTCTGGTAAAAACATGGTAGAGTGTGTGTATACTTTCAAAGCCAATAAGTCTTCCATGTTGATTCACCATCATGTTGGAATTACGTTCAAATAACATAGCAACAACATTGATTCAACCTACCTCCTCATTCTCGGGGTCGTTGGTGCCCTGGACCTCAGCAGCAGCCAACTCATAGCCGTCAGGGTTCATGGAGGGCAGGATGTGGATACGCGTGGTGTTGATCAGGCTCTGGATGCGCTGGTTCCCCAGCAGGTACTCTGAACACAGGTACTGGGTCAGATAGATCAACAGCTGGCGACCCAGCACCTCGTTCCCGTGCATGTTGCCTATGTACTTCATCTCCGGTTCAACTGTTGATATGAGAAAACAGGATAGGGACTTACTTAACATTTATTCAGCAAGAAAGTCGCTTGAGATGAATGATCTGTTTTTCAAGGGATACCTGGCCAAGACAGCAGCTTACAGTCTAGTGCAACAATCAAAAAAGACACACTATCTCCGGTTGAACTCTGAACCGAGGACTCTCTCTCACTGTACTGTATATTTGAGGACCATTTGTACTCACGTAATTCATGTACTCCAGGGTTGTTTGAGAACTCAATCACTAGCAGGTCTTTGCCCTCCACACTGCGGCCGATGCTGTAAGTTGTGGCGATTTCAGGGCATTGCGCTGCAGTCTTCTTCAGGATGCTGTTCATCTGGGTGTTAGACTGATAGCTAAACTGGATGACAGTATGAGGCTCCTCAGGGGTATTATCTATACTGGCCTGGTCTTCTTCCTGTGTCACTATGAGAAAGAAGAGATGGTGACATTTTTATAATAATGGCTTATTCGTAAAAGTTGTTATAAAGTGTAGCCAAAGATATAAAGATCAATAGTGTTCCAAGCCAGTTAAGACACTTTTGTATTAACTAGCAAGCGTGACTTTGATTCAATGTCATAGAAAAGTTTACATTTGAAAGCACAACCATGCTTCAATAAACCGCCTCACTTAAATAAATTGGATCCATATCAGAATACCATTTTACCAAATACGGCCTTAGTCTTTCATCTCATGCCGAGTAAAGCCCTGTAAAATGTCAGGAGACTGACGAATTAGAGAAAGTGGAAAGTCTACATTCTAGCCCCGGTCTGCACTTCTATATAAATGTGCTCATTTAGGCAAATGTGCCAGACCTGAAAGGTAAGCAACCAATCAAAGTTGAGACATAAGACCAAAGATATCAGTTCAACATAAATATCTGCATGGAAATAATTATAAACCTTAGTATGGTTGCCAGACATCAGCTTGTGTTTCAGTTAGTATCTAAGATCGGTTTGGAAACAGATTTCATACTCCACTAAAAACTGTTATGCAAAACTTTATACCACCATCTGTGTGCATATCTATAACCATATCATATTGTATGTATAATATGTAAATTCATATCTATGATATGTTTCTGGGAAGTGGCTATATGAACATTCAACTGTTATTTTGTCGGTATAGGCTATGGTGGGAAAGAGTAGCTGTGGAGTTAAATAGAGAGAGTACAAAGGAATAGAGGACTCGTTAACACTCATTGAGAGCAATTTCACAGCTGGAGTGTGCATTGGTTGCAGCCCCAGAGACAAACAAACTGTACGGAACTCAAGTTAGACTGATCACTTTTCCTCGTGAATTCATAGACTTGTTAAAAAGCACACAGTATATCTTGTTTGAGTCAAGATATTAATGGCAGATGTGATAACAGCGTGGCCTGTGGACATAAAGTGACATAATTTGTATGTGTTCCCATATGGCTCACATGATGTTATGGCAGTTGTCAAATCTCTAACATCTTGCTTATGGGTTCTTTTTGAGGGCTTTGTATAGTTGCTACAAATATAGATCCTTTCTAGGTCACAAAAGCCTACGTGTGGGCAGCTGCACGGAAATAAAATAAACAATGGCATGGAACAATATTTAACTATACATTTTCGCTATGTTCCTTTCTAATAGGCTACTTGTATTAATTATAACACAGGAATTGGTTACCCTTCCACAATTTTCTTAATCCTGTGAAGTAATCAAACATTCTCATAAAAGGTCAGCGGCAAAGCAGAGCAAACAGGTTTGGTACTGTGTTAGACATAATTTTTACATACAAATCTGATTGGATACAAAGTTTGATTATTGAAATATCAGCCCTCTAACTTCAGAGTTGCTTTTTTCTTTCTGATGGGCTAATCGGGGACATTTTCGGAGACAACTCGAGCCGGGGACAGGCCATTCAAATTGGGGAAATCGGGGACATCTGGTCACTTTACCGCAAGGGCTCATGTGGCAACCAGGCGACTATCATAAATCTGCGTAGCAATGCCATTCTCCGTTGGCCTTCCAAGGATGCTTCTGTTATTAGAGGGGGTTTGGGTGTTATTTTTCTTTAGATTGATATAATCTTGCAATAATATTGACACACATGGTTCTCTCTAGTCGTACATTTTGCTCATGTGGTTGTTTTATGTCTGAAAATACTATTTGAGTCAACATCCTACTGTACAGTAGTTAGTGTCCTATTGTAGTCTCTATCCTAGATTGATAGTCACTTGTATGACATGACACCAGTACCTCGTAGGCCCTCCAGTGGGTCGTAACAACCCTCCTGGTCGCTGACAAAGAAGCGGTCACAGTCCAAGAAGTAGGGCCAGGCCATCTCGATGCCCTCGAAGGCGTGGCGACAGCTCTTACGCACCGCCTCGCAGGTACTCCTGCACGGCTTGAGCACCTTACATTATAAAATAAAACGTTCTGACTTTAATGAAAGTTATGACATTATTGAACGTTATTACATTATCCAGTGTTATTACATTATCCTTTGTTAGCTACACACTTTCTCCTTCTCACAGCGTGGCACCAGCACTGAGCAGCCCAGCATGCGGATGTCCGGGGTGCACTCTCCATTGAGCAGGTTGTGGACCACACTGAGGAGGAGGTACTCGGGGCCCAACTCGGCTTCCTCACGGGTCCTGTGGCCCAAGATGTTGGGGAACATGGTGTGGGTGTAGGACATGTCGTCGCAGTAGTTCATCATGATGTCCACACACTTGGCTGGGTAGAGGAGAGAGGCAACCAAGAAGCAGGTTCAGAAAGATGGAAGAGATTAAGTGCTATATGGTGACTGATCTGAATGTAGACTCATAGCTTACCATGTTGAATCATTCATGTATAAAATACACATAGTACATCAAAAGGCTGTAATATAACAAAATTATGCAAAACTTCATAATACCATTGTATTGTTTCATACTATTATGTAATCTTTGCAATTACCTTCGATGGGATCTTTGGATGATTTTGTAATGTGGGTGGCAAAATAATCTTATAACATTTGATTTGTTATTAATTATTTTCAGGTGGGGGCGTAGTGTCAACTCGCTTGCAAGATGGTTTCTATGGTTCCATATGTTCTCTCCATTGTAAATCAGTATGTTTAGGGGTATTGGCCAGGTGTTTTCCTCTTGTAGCTTTACATTTGTTCTCAGTTCATTTATTTAAGAAATATAGCTAAGATGTTCAGTAAGCAACCATCACTCATTTCCTTGACATGGAAAATATACATAACCTGATATTAAATTGTCATATGTATATGCATGCAAGAATCCATCCCTTTGTCTAAAACGTTTTTATTATCTCATATATAGCTACCTCTATGCAGTCCAAATATTTCTATTATGTCTGGAGATTAAAATGTGAATATTTCATACAGCTATTTATCATCCAAAAATACACTTGATAGCTCGGAGATGCCTTAAGGCCATAATATCCCATTGAATATCCCACTGCCCGCCTAAAGCCATAATAACCTTACTAGATGTTGTCAGTCAAGCCTGTACACACATTACATTTACATAAGTTTGAAGGGTTTCTTGATGAAAGAAATACATACGTTTTTCAGGTTCTGTTTTTTTGCAAAAACGACCTGAAAGACAAACCATTGTTAGTTTATTTCATACCTTCAACACTAGATGGCAGAATAACATTTATCACCACCGTTATTGGTGACATTAGTTAGTTTTTATGAACCCTCTATCTGGCTTTACCATCTCTCCTCACAAATATCTGCCTGTCCAGCCTGGTCTCATAGATTAGACGTAATATAGTAAACATAAATTCAAGACACTTAAATTAGTATGATATGTTACGATTGGTATGGTTACAAAAGACAGATGGTTACTTTAGGCAAAAACGAAGGTTACAAGTTCATATCTCATCACGCACAACTTTTTATCTAATTAGCAACTTTTCAACTACTTACTACTATTTAGCTCTTTGTAACTAGTTAGCATGTTAGCTAACCTTTCCCGTAACCCTAACCCCAACCTTAACCCTTTTCCTAATCCTAACCTTAACTATTTTAGCTAACCCTTCCCCTGATGCTAACCTTAACCCTTTAAATGTTAGCCAGCTAGCTAACGTTAGTCACCTAGCCACCTAGCTAGAATTCGTAACATAGAATACGTTTAGCAAATTCTTAACATATTGTACATTTGCAAATTTGTAACATATAATACGAATTGTACTTTCTAACATGTCATACTAAATGACTGATGGACAATCACAAATTAATACATACCATACGAAACTTAACATATCATACTAAAGAGAAAGTATCGGATTTACGTTAAAAAAAACAACGAAATGCTCTGAGACCAGGTTGGTCTGTCAGTAAAATCGTATTAATTTTCTAAGAACTCTCATTCTTAGGATCAGATGACCTCTCACTAGTGATGAATATCTACCTCAATATTTCTATATAACTCTACAATTCTATAATTCTCTAAAGAAATTAAGCATTTAATTTCGCACTCATTTAAGACACTTTTACTTTTGTTACTGTTGGCAGCTTGTGAATTAAAATAGGCCACAATAGTTTGTCTATGTTTTAGATTAAATTCCTCTGAACCATTACCTTTTAGATAAACATATTTCAGGAATAGCCTAAACACTGTCACATCACTCCTAGGAACAAATAACACCATGTGTGTTATCATAGCAAGCGGAGTACTTTACCGAGAAATTCGTATTCAGGGTTGCAGCGCGGAGAGGCACACCAGATAACCGTTACAAGTGCATTCAGAAAAACAATAGTCTTCATTTTCCTCCGCATAAATGCCATATTTTGTGATGTGGCACCTCAAGCCTACTGCGCCTAATTACACGAAAACTTTGAGAGCTTCCCTAAAAAGTGAGTTTATTACAAGTATTACGGTCGACTATCAAATTACAGAGGGAAATGTTCCGGACAGAAGTGGCTGGAGTTGGGAGGATTGTGCTTGAAAACATGCTGCAAATAAACCTCTTACCAATCCTATACTGTAAACAGTTTTACTCAACCATTTCCACATATATTAACCTTTCATTTCTTACCTTAAAGTGCATTCATTTATTGGACATGTATGTTGACAGTACATATGCTCTATAAAATAAATAGGCTTGATACTTGTTGCTCGATGAATTTTTCCCGCCCTTCAGTCGCTCGTGCCAATCCTTTGATCCCTTTTAACTAATCAACAATCAATCATACAGAGGCGTTTAATAATATCGCTGTACTCCTACTTACTGCATGGCAACTAGTTATTGGGTTATTCGATCGAGGTGTGGTGACACAAACGTTGAATTGTGTATCCAGGCAGCCTCTAGTCTAGCACCTGCAAAACAGCTGGTGATGCATCTGCCAAGATAAAATGCCAGATTGGGCAGTAGATATGAGATAATGCTTCTAAATGTCCCTGTTATGTTGTCTCATATGGCCTGGTATCAAATGATGCTTGTTATTTGACAGCTTTATTGCACATTTTTCACCAACATCTTTACTCACACACTGCCAATGTAGGCTACAGCAAGTGGCTTACAGTATGAAATACGTTGTGTCTATACATCTAATGAAACCAGTTCTGATAAAGCAACTATAGGAGCTAAACAGTCATACTGTATATTGAATTCTGGCACACACACAATAACGTGTTTAAAGCACTTATTGAAGGTAACATTATTCCCCTATAGCATTTTAAGATCAAATAAATAATATCGTTTCTAATACAGTGCAACGTAGTTTGATAAAGATAACATCAGGTATTTATAAATATCCATATATACATTACCAGCAATCACTTGAAATATGTATATTGATATTTGGCAAAATAAAGTATTATACACAGTAGTACAAAGCCATTTCAGTCAAAATTATCTTTATGTAGTACATTCAGTTACAACATGCTAATATCATAGTAAACATGATATTTGCCTTTGGCTCCTGTAACTAGTAGCTCTGAGAGAAATACAAAGTGCATTCATTTCCAGTGATTGACATGAAGAAATTGTGAACAACTGCAGTAGTAGTCTAACCCAATGAGTCTAACACAGTCCATAGTCTACTTAACATGGCCATCTATTTAGCAGTACTTGCCACAGCGAGTACCATTCATTGACAAGTACACATTTTAACTTCAAGAAATTGCACCAGTGGCCCAATGGCTACTAGCCAGCAGCTAGTTAAGCGTTCCCATCCTCCCTATCCACTGTTAACAGTCCATAACCTTGTAAACTCGGGCACCCATAACTAACATTTTGAGTAATTGCGTCAAATGCTCCATTAAGTTCTGGGGGGGAGACGTGATAGAACATTTACGAACGTGACGAGCGAAGTCGCCACCCCTCTAAACGGAAACTCTCAGCCATTTCAGGCAAGTCCATGGGCCCAATGTCCCTTCCCCTACCGAAATTCGAAAGATGTGAGCACCTGCGAAATTGTGATTCGTTCAACTGATCAGTGACGAAAAATCAGCGTACCGGAACAGAGTTCCTCGTTAGTCGTCGCATCCAACAGTCTTGTATGTTATGTGCATCTGTCAACAAGAAATTAATAACCTTCATAGCACTTCCCTGTGTTCTATATGGGTGTCAAAAGGTCTGTACATTTGGCTATGTCAGCTTCTTTATAAAGAGGTTGTTATATGGTAGATAAGTGCCCACTAGCATACCTTGCTACTCAGCAGAGACAATAATTCAGTCTCTAATGGTGTGATTCATCCGTTTATGATTCAACCCGAGCCCCTGGCTGATTCAATAACATTGATTCATTTGATTCTGGCTCTGTGCCATCGAGTGTGTGTGTGGTTCTACCAGTGAACCATATATCAATAAACTTCCTTTTTTACCAATAAGCCTGGAGCAAACGTCCCCGAATGCGATCATTCTTTGCACAGTCCATCTTGCCATCTTCCTCTGTCTACCCCTCCGGTTTTCCTGTCTCCCTCTATCCTACTCCTCCCCTCTTGCTTTTCCTCCCACAACATCTCCCTCTCTCTCACTATCTCTTTTCTTCTCCAACAATCCCTTTTTCTGACCATCTCTCTCTCAGCTCCTGCCCTTTTGCCATAAGGAAACCTTTATTTTTGGGCTGTCTGTCTGTGGTATATTTGTTATGTCCAAAATGGTGGTATTAACTGATCCTATGGAGAGAGTAGTCGTTCTCTGTGTCCAGAGAGCTGTTGTGGCCAGACGATGGGTACAGGTCACGGCGCAGCAGCCGGTTGATGACGGTAACCAGGACCTTCTTGTACTGTTGACGCAGGAGGGAGTAGGCAAAGGGGTCGGACGCAGCCTTGCTGTATGTCAGGCACTTACTGAAGATTCCCCAGTGGCGATTGATGCCCACGAAGGGAAGCAGCTCCGTCAGCCTGAGAAGGCAGAGGTCAAGTTAGAGTTCGGAAAATAGCCTTTTAGAAAGGGCAAATGTTATCCCATATTCAAAGCATGGTATTTATCTTGCAGCAAGTTGTTCTGTTTGCTATTGAGAGTGTTTTGTGGTAACTCAGTTGTTATTCTATGAAATGCCATGAGGCTCTAAGGTTGCAAGGTAGAACAGAATAAATGTGGCTTTATTGTTCAGCCGATAAACAGCGTGGGCGACTAGCATTATACTAAAGGTAATAATAATATACATAAAATATTTATTAATAAGAAATATGTATAACATGAACATTGCTACATTATTATGGCCCACTGGTATGCATAAATGCTAATGACGCATGCAGTTGAGTGATAGAGGATAAATCCTGCCAATAAGCAGAAATTTCCCCTTCATTAAGTAATTCTGACTCTTTCCATTGTGTGCACAGGAGGTTAAAGGTCATGCCAATTACTGAGACAGATTTCCTCATTAAAATGTTTTTCGTTATTCCACCCCCACCCCCCTCTAGACCCCACCTATCAGGTGGGGTCAGGTGGGGTCTAGAGTCCACACCCACACATTATCTA